>NC_048600.1:85183147-85265647 GCF_003668045.3 Cricetulus griseus
AGAGATGGGATGATGCATTATAGGCAACCCTTCCGTGGCCCATCAGGATGCTCAAGAGAATTCTGGAAATGGAAAATCTGGGTAAGCAAACAGGAACCACAGATGTAAGCATCTCCAGCAGAATACAAGAGATGGAAGAGAGAATCTCAGGTGTTGAAGATATGAAAGAGGAAATAGATTTATCTGAAAGCCAGAAGATCCTGGATAGATGTTCTACAAATGCTAAGGGAATGTGGATGCCAGCCCAGACTACTGTATCCAGCAAAGCTTTCAATCACTATAGATGGAGAAAACTTAATATTCCATGACAAATGCAGATTTAAGCAATACATATCCACAAATCCAGCCCTACAGAAATTCCTGGAAGGAAAACTCCAACCTAATGAAAATAACCACACTAAAAAAACCACAGGCAATAGACAATCCCACTTTACCGAACACCTAAAGAAAAAAGGAGGGAAATCCACACAGAAAAACACTACCACCAACAAATCCAAAACAAACAAGAATCAATAATCAATGGTCATTAATATCCTTCAATGTCAATGGTCTTAACTTGCCTATAAAAAAGACACAGGCTAACAGAATGGATACAAAGACAGAATCCATCTTTCTGCTGCATACAAGAAACACATCTCAATGTCAAATACCAACGTTCCCTCAGAGTAAAGGGTTGGGAAAAGACTTTCCAATAAAATGGCCCAAGAAACAAGCTGGTGTAGCAATCCTACTATGTAACAAATTAGACTTCAAACTAAAATCAATCAAAAGAGATGAAGGGCATTTCATACTCATCACAGGAAAAGTCCTTCAAGATGAAGTCTCAATCCTGAACATCTATGCCCCAAATACAAAGGCACCCACTTTTGTAAGAGAAACATTACTAAAGCTCAAATCACACATAAAACCTCACACACTTATAGTAGGAGACTTCAACATCCTGCTCTCACCATTAGATAGGACTAACAGACAGAAACTTAACAAAGAAACAAAAGAACTAATAGAAGTTATGACCCAATTGTGCTTAACAGACATCTATAGAACATTCCATCTGAACACAAAAGAATATACCTTCTTCTCAGCACCACATGGAACCTTCTCTAAAATTGGCCACATACTTGGCAATGTAGCAGACCTATACAGATACAAAAAATTGGAATCTTATCAGACCACCATGCTTTAAAGTTAGAATTCAAAATAACACAAGTTGCAGAAACCCTACGTATTCACGGAAATTGAATAATGCCCAAATGCACCATTCCTGGATCAAGGAAGAAATAAAAAAAGAAATTAAAGACTTCTTAGAATTTAATGAGAACGAAGACACAGCATACCCCAACTTATGGGATACTTTGAAAGCAGTGCTAAGAGGAAAGTTCATAGCACTAAGTGCCCACATGAAGAAACTGGAGAATAGTCACACTAAAGAATTAACAACACAACTGAAAGCTCTAGAACAAAAGGGAGCAAACTCTCCCTGGAGGAGTAGACACCAGGAAATAATCAAACTGAGGACTGAAATCAATAAAGTAGAAACTAGGAAAACATTACAAAGAATCAATGAAACAAACAGTTGGTTCTTTGAGAAAATCAACAAGACAGACAAACCATTATCCAAACTAACCAAAAGGCAGAGAGAGAGCAAGCTAATTAACAAAATCAGAAATGAACAGGGGGACATAACAATAGACACTGAGGAAGTCCAGAGAATCATCAGATCATAATTTGAAAACCTGTACTCCACAAAGTTTGAAAATCTAAAGGAAATGGACAATTTTCTGGATAGATATAACTGACCAAAATTAAATCAAGAACAGATAAGCAATTGAAACAGACCAATAAACCGTAATGAAATAGAAGCAGTCATCAAAAGCCTCCCAACCCCCCCCCCACAAAAAAGCCCAGGGCCAGATGGTTTCAGGGCAGAATTCTACCAGAAATTCAAAGAACAGCTAATACCAGTACTCCTCAAATTGTTCCACCCAGTAGCAGCAGAAGGGACATTGCCAAGCTCTTTTTATTAGGCTATAATTACCTTGGTACCCTAGCCACACAAAGACACAACTAAAAAAGAGAATTATAGACCATTATCCCTCATGAACATCAAAAATATTCAACAAAATACTGGCAAATCGAATCCAAATACAAATCAGAGAAATCATCCACCATGATCAATTTGGCTTCATTCCAGGAATGCAGGGATGGTTCAACATATGAAAACCCATCAATGTAATCCACCATATAAACAAACTGTAAAAGAAAAACCACATGATTTCTCACTAAATGCTGAGAAAGCCTTTGTCAAAATCCAACATCCCTTCATGATAAATATCTTGGAAAGATCAGGAATAACAGGAACATACATAAACATGATAAAAACAATATACAACAAACCAACAGCCAACATCAAACTAAATGGAGAGAAACTCACTGCGATTCCTCTAAAATCAGGAACAAGACAAGGTTGCCCACTTTCTCCATACCTCTTCAATATCGTACTTAAATTCTAGCTAGAGCAATAAGACAACTAAATGAGATCAAGGGGATACAAATTGGAAAGGAAGAAGTCAAACTTCCACTATTTGCAGATGATATGATAGTTTACATAAGTGACCCAAAAAACTCGACCAGGGAACTCCTATAGCTGATAAACACCTTCAGCAAAGTGGCAGGATATAAGATTAACAACAACAACAAAAAAAAACAGTAGTCCTGCTATATACAGATGATAAATGCTCTGAGAAAGAATTCAGAAAAACATCAACCTTTACAATAGCAACTAACAACATAAAATACCTTAGGGTAATGCTAACTAAAAATGTGGAAGACCTGTTTAGTAATAACTTTGAGTCTTTTTAAAGAAAGAAATTAAAGAAGATACCAGAAAATGGAAAGATCTCCCATGCTCTTGGATAGGTAGGATCAACATAGTAAAAATGGCAATCTTGCCAAAAGCAATCTACAGATTCAATGCAATTCCCATCAAAATCCCAACACAATTCTCCACAGACTTTGAAAGAACAGTACTCAACTTGATATGGAAAAACAAAAAACCCAGGATAACCAAAATATCTCTGTATAATAAACGAATTTCCAGAGGCATCACCATCCTGGACTTCAAACTCTATTATAGAGCCATAGTCCTGAAAAAGCTTGGTATTGGCACAAAAATAGACAGGTTGACCAATGGAATTGAATTGAAAACCCTGATATTAACCCACACACCTAGTAACACATGAATTTGATGAAGATGCTAAATTATACAATGGAAAAATGAAAACATCTTCAACAAATGGTGTTGGCATAACTGGATTCGGACATGTAGAAGATTGCAGACAGATCCATATCTATCACCATGCACAAAACTTAAGTCCAAATGGATCAAAGATCTCAACATAAATTCATCCACACTGAACCTCCTAGAAGAGAAGGTAGGTGTTACCCTCAAACAAATTGGTATAGGAGACTACTTTCTGAACATAACACCAGTAGTACAAACATTGAGATGGACAATTAATAAATGGGACCTCTTGAAACTGAGAAGCTTCTGTAAGGCAAAGGACACAGTCAGCAAGACAAAGCATCAGCCCACAGAATGGGAAAAGATATTCACCAACCCCACATCTGACAGAGGGCTGATCACCAAAATATACAATGAACTCAAGAAGCTAGCAACCAAAACACCAAACAATGCAATTAAAAAAATGGAGTGCCGAACTAAATAGAGAATTCTCAATAGAGGAATCTAAAATGGCTGAAAGACGCTTGAGAAACTGCTCAACATCCTTAGCCATCAAGGAAATGCAGCTCAAAACAACTTTGAGATACCATCTTACTCCTGCCAGAATGGCTAAAATCAATAACACCAATGACAGTCTATGCTGGAGAGGATGTGGAGAAAGAGGAACACTCCTCCATTGTTGGTGAGAGTGCAAACTTGTACAACCACTTTGGAAACTAATAAGGCTGTTTCTCAGGAAAATGAGAATCAGTCTACCTCAAGATCCAGGAATTCCTCTCTTGGGCATATCACCAAAGAATGCACATTCATACAATAAGGACAGATGTTCAACTATGTTCATCGCAGCATTATTTGTAATAGCCAGAACCTGGAAGCAACCTAGATGCCCTTCATCTGAATAATGGATAGAGAAAATGTGGTACATTTACACAATGGAGTACTACTCAGCAGAAAAAAACAATGAAATCTTGAAATTCGCAGGCAAATGGATGGAACTAGAAGAATCCACCCTAAGTGAGGTAACCAGTCAAAAAGATAAACATGGTATGTACTCACTCATCTATGAATTTTAGACATACAGCAAAAGATTACCAGTCTACAATCCACACTGCCAGAGGACCTAGGAAACAAGAGGGACCCCAGGAGAAGATTGCATAGTACCTGGAAGAAGGGGAGGGAGACAAGAACCCCTGAGCCAAGTGGGAGCATGGGGATGGGGTTTGGGGGAGGAGGTGGGAAGGAAAGAAGGGGCGGGTGGAGTAGAACAAGAGGTCTGAGACAGGGGAGGAATAGAGGAGGGCAAGAAAGGAGATGCCTTGATAGAGGGAGACTGTACAGGTATGGAGATAGGTCTGGCACAGGGGGAATGTTAGGGGATACACAGGGATGACCCCTACTAAGAATCCAGGCAGTGGTGGAGAAGATGTTATTGATGCCCTTCCCCTATAATGAGATTGTTGTCTACCTTGGTAACCATTCCTAGAGCCTTCATCCCATAGCTGTTTGAAGCAGAAACAGGCACCCACAGCTAAGCACTGAACCATAGTACTGGAATCCAGTTGTGGAGAGGGAGGAGGGATGAGTAAAGGAGCCAAGACAGTGTTGTAGAAAGCCACAGAAACAGTTGACCTGACCTACTGAGAGCATGAGACCCTAGTCATAAAGCTGGGGAAATAGCATTGGACCAAACCAAGCCCCCTGAATGTGGGTACTAGATAGAAGGCCAAGACAGTCTATGGGACCTGTGGACAAGACCTTTAAGTCTTTGAAGAAAGAAATTGAAGAAGACATCAGAAAGACATGGAAAGATCTCCTATGTTCATGGATAGATAGGATTAACATAGTAAAAACGTCAATCTTCCCAAAAGCAATCTACAGATTCAGTGCAATTCCCCATCAAAATCCCAACTCAATTCTTCACAGACCTCAAAAGAAGAATACTCGACTTCTTATGGAAAAAAAAAACCCAGGATAGCTAAAACAATCCTGTACAATGAAGGAACATCTGGAAGCATCACCATCCCTGACTTCAATCTATACTATATAGAGAACTATAGTAATGAAAACAGTTTGGTATTGACGTAAAGACAGACAGGTGGATCAATGAAATTGAATCAAAGACCCTGACATAAACCCACACACCTACGAACACCTGATTTTTGACAAAGAAGCCAGAATTTTATAATAGGGAAAAAAAAAGCATCTTCAACAAATGGTGCTGGCATAACTGGATATCAATAGGCAGAAGAATGCAAATAGATCCATATCTATTGCCCTATACAAAATGAAGTCCAAGGAGATCAAAGACCTCAACATAAACCCAGGTACTCTGAACCTGATAGAAGTCACCTTGAATGCATTGGCACAGGAAACTACTTCCTGAATATAACACCAGTAGACAGACACTGAGTGACAAATAATAAATGCTTCCTTCTGAAACTGAAACACTTCTGTAAGGCAAAGTACACTCTCAGTAAGACAAAACTGCAGTCTATGGAATGAGCAAAGATCTTCACCAATCCTACATCTGACAGAGGGCTGAGCTCCAAAATATATATAAAGAACTCAAGAAACTAGACATCCAAGTACTTAATAATCAAATTAAAAATGGGGTACAGATCTAAACAGAGAATTCTCAAAAGAAGAATCTCAAATAGCTGGAATACACTTAAAGAATTGTTGAGCATCCTTATCATGAGAGAAATGCAAATTAAAATGACTCTGAGATATCATCTGACACCTGTCAGAATGACTAAGATCAAAAACACTGATTAGGAAACAAGGAAGAGCCTAAGAAAGACATACATACCCCCCAAAAACAAAGGGGGAAAAGGACAAGATCTCCTGAGCAAATTGGGGGCTTGGGGGAGGGGAGGAAGGGAGGAGAAAGAGAAGGGGAGAAGGGAAGTGGAGAGAACATGAGGAGTCAGGAAGGCTGAACAGAGGAGAGCAAGGAAAGAGATACCTTAATAGAGAGAGCCATTATGAGCTTAAGTACAACTAGGGAAATTTCCAGGAATCTACAAGAATGACCCCAACTAAGAATCTACGCAGCAGTGGAGAGGCTACCTTAAATGCCCTTCCCCTATAATGAGATTGATGACTACCCTAAAAATCATCACAGAGCCTTCATCCAGTAGCTGATGGAAGCAGAAGCAGATATTCACAGCTAAGCACTGAGTCAAATTCCTAGAATCCAGTTGCAGAGAGGGAGGAGTGATGAGCAAAGGGGTTAAGACCATGCTGGAAAACCCACAGAAACTGCTGACCTGAGCAAGTGAGAGCTCATGGACTCCAGACTGACAGCTGGGGAACCTGCATAAGACCAAACCAGGCCTGGTGAAAGTGGGAGTCAGTTGGGGGGCTTGGGCAGTCTATGGGGCTACTGGCAGTGGAACCAGTATTTATCCCTAGTGCATGAATGGACTTTGGGAGCCCATTCCCTATGGAGGGATACTCTCTCAGCCCAGATACATGGAGGAGGGCCTAGGTCCTGCCCCAAATGATGTGACAGACTTTGATGATCCCCATGGGAGGCCTCACCCTCCCTGAGGAGTGGATGGGGGTGGGATGGTGAGATGGTAGAGGGAATGGGAGGGCAGGAGGGAGAGGGAACTGGTATTGGTATGTGAAGTAAGATTGCTTTTAATTTAATTAAAAAATAAAAACACTGATTACAACTTATATTGGAGAATATGTGGAGTAAGGGGAACACTCCTCCACTGATGGTGGGAGTGCAAACTTGTATAACCACTTTGGAAATCAATATGACAATTTCTCAGAATGATGGGTGTCAATCTATCTCAAAACCTAGCTATACCAATCTTGGGCATATACCCAAAGGATGCTTGATCATACCACAAGGACACTGGCTCAGCTGTGTTCATAGCAGCATTATTTGTAACAGCCATAGCCTGGGAGGAACCTAGATGCACTCAACTGAAGAATGTACAAGAAAAATGCGGTACCTTTGCACAATGGATTACTAGTCAGCAGTAGTAAACAAACAACAGTGACCTCATGAAATTTGCAGACAAATGGATGGAATTTGAAAAAATCATCCCGAGTGAAGTAATTCAGACCCAGAAAGACAAGCATGGTATGTACTCACTCATAAGTGGATATTTAAAGTACAGGATAACAAATTTACACTCCACATCCCCAGAGATGCTAGGTAACAAAGATGGCTCAAAGAGGGATACATGGTTTTCCTTGGGAAGGGGAAATAGAAGTGATCTCCTGGGTAAACTGGGGTGGGAGGGTAATGGGAACTTGAGGGAGCAGGTTGGGCAGGCTACCAACAGAAGGCAGGTTGGTCTGTAAAATAAATAAAAATATTAATTAAATAAAATGTTTTAAAAAGGGAAAAAAGAAACTGTTATCTTCATCAATTTGATGAGAACACTCAGAATGAAGTGAAATCTCTCCTCTTCATGGGTGATCTCATTGACAATACCTCCCAACACTCTCCTTTCCGTTTTTTGCTCCACCTCTGTGTCATCTATCCTGGTCTCAGGGCCAGGCATCTGTAGTCTGAACCACTGCAATGTCTTCCAAGAGGTTCCTCCATTTGTGTGCTGCTATACTGCAGCCAGTTTTCCACTTAGTAGCTATTCTTAAAGTATGAGTCCAGCCAGACGGTGATGGTGGACAACCTTAATCCCAGTGCTCAGGGAGGCAGAGGCAGGTGGATCTCTGAGAGTTCACAGCCAGCTGGTCTACAGAGTGAGTTCCAGGATAGCTGTAGCTATACAGAGAACCCTGTCTTGAAAAACAAACCAAAAAGCAAAAACAAACAAAAAAACTGAATCGAATTTAGATTTTCTCTGCTGAAGGCCTTTAATGTCTTTCCATTTATTTACAACTAGAGACAAAGTACCACTCTTTACATGGTCTAAAGGACTTTGCTGTGGCCCCTGGCCTCTTCTAATCTTCTTGCACCACTCTCTGCTCACAGCCTGGTGGCCAGTGGCTCTCAAACCCGGTGTATTTAAACATCATCTGGGTAGTGTATTAACACATATTCCATTGAAAGAAGTTAGCACCACCTGAGTGACTCTTCTGATTCAACAACTATGGAGTGAGCCCAATAAGCTGCATTTATAGGGTGCTTCTGGGTAATTCTTCCTCTGTGGATTCATGAGAAGCACTATTGCACACACTGGGTTTCTTGTTCCTCAGAGGAGCTGAACTCCCTCTTACATCACAGCCTCTACCTCTACCTGAAATGAATGTTCATCTCTAAGTTTTGTCATGCTGGGTATTGGGAGCCCAGAAGTATGTTGCAGTTCTGTTTATATTGATCTAGTTCTAAGACTGGGGACTAATTTGGTAAGGTGGGGAGATGAAGTTGTCGAGATTGTTTACTTTTGAAAATCTGTTAATTTCAAAGGATTTCTTGTTATAATTTGTTATCCTCAGGTGGTGGATTGAAAGAGAATGGCCCCCAAGAAGCTTATATATTTGAATGCTTTATCCCCAGTTGCTGAAACTGTTTTGGGAATTAGCAGCTGTGGCCTTGTTGAAGTAGGTGTGCCACTGTGTGGGGGCTTTGAAGTTTCAAGAGCCCATGACATTTCCCAGTTAGCTCTCTCTCTCTCTCTCTCTCTCTCTCTCTCTCTCTCTCTCTCTCTCTCTCTCTCATGTTTCTGTATCAAATGTAAGCTTTCAGCTACTGCCCTAGTTCACACCTGTCTGCTGCCATGCTTCCCATCATGATGGCCATGGTCTCTAACTTTCTGTAGCTGTATTAAAGTATTTTTTAATAAGTTACCTTGACCATGGTGTCTTATAATGGCAATATAAAAGTAAGTAAAACACCCTATCTTTGTTCATGCCCCAGTTTTCAGGGACTTGGGGCTTCCTGCCATATTGCTGTTTATTGTTTGGTTGATACATAGATTTCATTAGGGATATTTGAATCATGTAAATAAATAAAACTCAGACACTTGCACCGGAGATAAGAAGCATCATTACAATTTGTAGAGTGAAATACAAGATGACTCAAACTCAGAAACACCCAATTAAATCAGTCACGTAAAGACCCCCTGCTTTCTAAGAGGCTCTATGAGCATGGGCTACTAACTACACTGTGTCCCCAACAGGAGGACCCTTATCAAATGTAGGAGTGCCATCTAGTGGTAGAAAGGCAGGATAGAAAAGACAAAAACAAATCAAAACAAAACAAAACAAAACAGAAAATTAATGTAATGTTTTCCTAGTTTCTACTTTATTGATTTCAGTCCTCAGTTTGATTATTTCCTGGAGTCTACTCCTCCATGGCGACTTTTCTTCTTCTTGTTCTAGAGCTTTCAGTTGCGCTGTTAATTCTCTAGTGTGACTATTCTCCAGTTTCTTCATGTGGGCACTTGGTGCTATGAACTTTCCTCTAAGCACTGCTTTCAAAGTGTCCCATAAGTTGGGGTATGTTGTGTCTTCATTTTCATTAAATTCTAGGAAGTCTTTAATTTCTTTCTTTACTTCTTCCTTGACCCAGGAATGGTGCAATTGGGCATTATTCAATTTCCATGAGTTTGTAGGTTTTCTGCAATTTGTGTTGTTGTTGAATTCTTTTTTTGCAGATTTTTTTATTTGAATTAGAAACAAGATTCTTGTACATGACAATCCCAGTTCCCTCTCCCTCCCATCCTCCCCTTCCCGCCCCCAACTAAAACCCTACCTATCACATATCCTTTCTGCTCCCCCTGGTTGGTGAAGCCTTCCATAGGGTGTCATCAGAGTCTATCGTATCCTTTGGGATAGGGCCTAGGCTCACCCCCTTGTGTTTTGGCTCAGAGAATATTCTTCTATGTGGAATGGGCTTCCAAAGTCCACACCTATGCTAGGGATAAGTACTGAACTACTACAGGAGGTCCTGTAGATTTCTGAGGTTTCCTCACTGAAACCCATGTTGTTGTTGAATTATAACTTTAAAGCATGGTGGTCTGATAAGATACAGGGGGTTATTCCAATTTTTTGTATATGTGTAGGTTTGCTACATTGCCAAGTATGTGGTCAATTTTAGAGAAGGTTCCATGTGGCACTGAAAGAAGGTATATTCTTTTGTGTTCAGATGGAATGTTCTATAGATGTCTGTTAAACCCAATTGGGTCATAATTTCTGTTAGTTCTTTTGTTTCTTTGTTAAGTTTCTGTCTGGAGGTCCTGTCTAATGGTGAGAGCATGGTGTTGAAATTTCCTACTATAAGTGTGTGAGGTTTTATGTGTGATTTGCCTTTGTATTTGGGGCATAGATGTTCAGGACTGAGACTTCATCTTGAAGGACTTTTCCTGTGATGAGTATGAAATGCCCTTCTTCATCTCTTTTGATTGATTTTAGTTTGAAGTCTACTTTGTTAGATATTAGGATTGCTACACCAGATTGTTTTTTGTGTCCATCTGATTGGAAAGATAGTATGCTGGGATATTCTCCAGTAAGCCAAAGACCACATGGAAATACTTAGATGAACAGAAATGTGTTAATAATTAAGAGAGAGTTAGCCAGTAAGCAGTCTAAGCCATCAGCCAAACAGTTTATAATTAATATAAGCCTCTCTGTGTTTTTTTTGGGCCTAAATAGCCCCAGGATCAAGCAGGAAAGGAACTCCATCTACAGAGAAGAAAGGGTTTATTTGCTTTCACTTCCACATTTTATTTCATCACTGAAGGACATGAACTCAAGCAGGGGAGGAACCTGAGGCAGGAGCTGATGCAGAGGCCATGGAAGAGTGCTACTTACTGGTTGTTCTCCATAGTTTGCTCAGCCTTCTTTCTTATGAAACACAGGGCACCAGCCCGGGGATGGCTCTACACACAATGGGCTGGGTCCTTCTACATCAATTGTGCCTGTAGCACAATCTTATGGAGACATTTTTCTCAATCGATGTTCCTTCCTCTCTGATGAGTATAGCTTGTGTCAGTGGACTTAAAACCAGCCAGCACATGCATGATTCTTACTTAAGAAGTTCACACCTATACATGGAAGCATATTATCCTTTCACCAGGTGCCTCTTTTGCATTGGCCTCCTATTTAAATCTAATCAAACTCTGATTCACACTGACTCATCTTAAAGCTGTTTTCTGAGAAGCAGTCAAGAATCTTGATTTCACCTGAACTGGCTTCTGAAAAGAACTCACTGGGTTGTTGCAGGTAGCTATGTCTCCAGCTCTGATCCTACAACTACAGATGGTAGGAAATTTGCTTTAATAGATTCATGTCTAAGAACACATTTATGGCTGGGTATGGGCATTCCTGTAATCCCATCACTTGGGAAGCAGAGACAGGAAGGTTAGTAGTTCAAGTCTAGCTTGGGCTACCTAGTGAGTTCTAGGCCTACATTTGGAACACAGTGAGAGTTTATCTCAAAAATCCCAAGACCTGAGGGTGAATGCATCTTAGAGATAAGAGTGCCATGACCAAAGTTCTGAGTGATTCTACATATTATCTGTTTCTGTCTCTGTCTCTCTGTCTCTTTGTCTGTCTCTCTGTCTCTCTGTCTCTCTGTCTCTGTCTCTCTCTCTGTCTCTGTCTCTCTCTCTTCTCCTCACTGCTTCCTTCTTGGTGGTGTTCACACCAGTGACTCCCTTTGTCTCTGAATGATTTGTTTTCCTGAAACCTCTTAATTAACCATCTCAAGTGTTGGTTTTAGTTGTCTGTCATTGCTGGGGAGGACCTGCACCAGTTATACATCCCATATCAGAGGGTAAGCAATGAGGATTTAGAAAAGGCACTAAGACTTTTTGGCCATATTACAGAAAAAGGTTTATAAAGAGTGATACCATGGCTAAGTACCTATTAAGTCCATCATTAAATTTACTCTCATCAGTTCTATAGGTTATAGTTAGCTTATTAAAATACTAAGCAATATTAGTTAGGAGTGGCACTTACTGGAATTTTGACTGGAAACAGTTGAAAAATCTGCAGGAAAAATGAAGAAGAAAGCACTAAGAGTTAAGCACATCTAATATGTATAATAGATTTGCATCAGTAAACAAAATCATCTGTTCTTTTGGCATTGATCAAAAACAATTGATGAAAACCAGTTCTTCTGTAATTTGCATCAGATTAATCAGAAAGTTGTATTTAAGAGTATTGCTATTCTTGAGAAGTTGTGGTACCTGATACTGCCCCCCCATTCACATATAACAATGGGGATCTAACTCATCCATGGATATTTATTTGCCACCTGTTTGTTATGATACAGATATTTAAACTTGTTATTCATTTATGGTTTGCATATATAATATTAATAAATCATTTGCATGTGTGCACATAGTAGACTCTTCAAAAGAGTACTTGCTAGAATTCTTTTAATTCAAATCAAGGAAAATTACCACTTGTTAGAAAGTACATGATTTTGTAATTATAAAGTATTTGTAGTAACAAATTGTAAAAGCAAGTAGTGCTATTATGGAAGTTCCATGTGTATTTTTTCCTTTTGTTCTTAGATATTTAATCTCCTATCAAAGCTCCATGCCAATGTCAACTAGAGGCATAACCAGCAGAATATACGTTTAGGAATAAAATGGGATTTAATAGATTTATTTTTAGAATTGGCTTACATATTGGAGGCTGAGACTTGCAGGATGAAGAGCCAGAAAAATCAGTTGTTCAGTGTGAGAAGCTGGAAGATCCAGAACAGAATGCTATGATGCAGTCCTGTCTGAGGTTGAAGTCCTGGAAGCTCTCTGGAGAGTCACTGGTGTGATGCACATAGAAGAGCTGAAGAAGCTGGACTCTGAGATCTGTGGACAATGGCAATAGTAATAGCAAAAGATACACCCACTCAAGGACTATGATTGCAAGCGGTTTCCTAGGATACACTCAAAAAGTGTCTCTCCCAATCAGACTGCTGACTTACATGCCAGTGATTTCTGGAAACACCCTCCCAGACACATCTCAAATGTACCTTAGTAATACCTTACTCATATTTCTCTCCAATCATGTAGCAATTGAGCTTTGTTAGACATGAAAGGAAAAAAATCTGAATGGAGTACTGTTTTACTATAGATACTCATAGATAATGCATTTCAGACAATCAGATATTTGATAACTAGTCACTCACAGCAGAGAAAGCTGGAATATGAGGGCTATTCAGCACCTCATAGAACAAAGTGACATCCTTACATTTATAGATTTTAGGGCAGAGGATTATCTGAGATTAGAAAGGAACTCTGAATTTAGCAAATTAGTACAGAATAGTATATAGTGCCTTAACTAGGAATGTTCATCCTATCCTTCACCTCACCCTGGGATGCTGCATGCTAGAAACCTAGCATCTTAGAGAAACAGTGCTTGGTTGATCCCTCTAGCTTTTTGAGGAATCTTCACACTGATGACACTAGTAGCTGCACTCCCACCAGCAGTGAATAAGTGTTCCTTTCTTGTCCTTTCATGGTTCATCTTTTGGGAATTCTCTGCTTAGTTCCAGGCTTTATTTTTAGAATTGTGTTGTTTGTGTTCATGATGTCTAATTTTGGGGTATTTTTTTGTGGGTTTTAGAAGGGTTTATTTTTAGTTCATTATATAAGGGGGTGATGGTTGTTGTCTTGGGGATTGCCAAGTTCATTGGCTAGCATGAATTGAGTATCTGGGAAGATATTAGACCAAGTCTTGAGGATAGCAAAAGTTATCACTTTATTCCTTTAGGATGGGAAAGGCTGGCATGGAAGCCTACCCACAGTGACACATCCCTTCCAACAAGGACACACCACCTAGTCATTTCTCAATACTGTTCCACTGACTGGAAGAAGCTCCCCTTTCCTTGATAATTTATTAATTTGAATCCTCTCTCTCCTTCTTTTGGTTAATTTGTCTGGAAGTTTGTTAGACCCGCTGTTCCTTTTAAAGAACCAACTTCATTGCATTGCTTTTAAAATTATTTTCTAATCAATTCATTTCAGCCCTGATTTATATTATCTGTTCCATCTACTTTTCTTGGGCATTATCCATTCCTATTTTCCCAAGGCCCTCAGATTCAACACTAAGTTATGAATTCTGAATTTATTTTTATTTTAAAATTTTAATATACTTACGCCATTATTCCCCCTTCCTTTTCTTTCTCCAATTGCCTTTGTTGTTTCATTATTTCAATCCCTCCAGTCTTAGTTAGGTTTTTGTTGCTGTGATAAACCACCATGAATAAATACAATTGGGAGGAAAGGATTTATTTCTTCTTAGAACTCTAAAGTCACATTCCATCACTGAGAAAAGTCAGGGCAGGAACCTGGAGACAGGAATTGAAGCAGAGGACATGGAAGAACACTGCTTCCTGGCTTGCTTTCTTACACCATCCAATACACCTGGCTAGGGAGTAGCACCATTTACAATGATCTTGGCCCTCCCCATCAACCAGTAATTAATAAAATGCCATATAGACTTGCCTACAGGCCAATCTTACAGAGAAATTTTCTTAATTAAGATTCACTCTTAACAGATTCATCTAGATTTGTGTCAGACAAAACAAAAAACTAACCATCACACCTTCCATGTCCTCCATTCCACCTCCTTTCAAATGAATATCCTCTTTTTCTTTGATTATTATTGTTTTTCTTTGGTGTAATTTTTTGAGACTAGGTATGTATCCCTGGCTGTCCTAGAACTCACTATGTAGACCAGGCTAGTCTGAGCTCTCAAGGATCTACCTCTCTGCCTCCCAAGTGCTGGGATTAAAGGTGTTCTCATATCAGCAACTTAACAGCACACCTGAAATCTCCAGAACAAAAAGAAGTAATCACACCCAAGAGGACTAGATGACAAGAAATAATCAAGCTGAGGACTGAAATCAATGGAATAGAAACAAATAGAACAATGTAAAGAATCAATGAAATGAAGAGTTGGTTCTTTGAGAAAGTCAAGATAGAGAAATCCTTGTCCAAACTAACTAAAAATCAGAGAGTCTATTCAAATATAATAAAAGCAGAGGCATAACAACGGACACTGATGAAATTCAGAGAATCCTAAGGACATACTTTAAAAGACTGTGCTCTATCAAATTGGAAAATATAAATGTAATAGATAATTTTCTTGATAGGTACCATTTACCAAAGTTAAAATCAAGGTTGGGTAAACAGTTTAAACAGACCCAAGACCTCCTAGTGAAATAGAAACAGTCATTGGAAGTCTCCCTACCAAAAAAGCCCAGGGACAGATGATTTTAGCACAGAATTACACCAGGCTTACAAAAAAGTTAAACCCAGCACTCTTCAAATTACCCCACAAAATAAGAACAGAAGGACCATTTCCAGATTCAATTTATGAGGCCACAGTCACCAAGTTATCCACACAAGGATTCAACAAAGAAAGAATTACAGACCAATTTCCCTAATGAACATTGATGCAAAAATAATCAAATACTTGCAAACTGAATCCAAGATCACATCTAAAAGGACATCCACCACAATCAAGTAAGCTTCATTCCAGAAATGTTAGGATGGTTCAACATATAAAAATCAATAATTGTAATCCACCACATAAACAAAATGAAAGAACAAATCCACATGATCATTTCATTAGATGTTGAAAAGCCTTTGACAAAATTTAACACCCCTTCATGATAAAAGTACTGGAGAGATCAGAGCTATAAGGGACATATCTAAACATAATAAAGGCAATTTACAGTGAGCATGGAGCCAACATGAACTTAAATGGAGAGAAATTCAAACCAATTATACTAAAATCTGGAACAAGACAAGGCTATCTACTTTCTCCATATCTATTCAATACAGTACTTGAAGTTTTAATTAGAGCAATAAAACTACTGAAGGAGACCAAGCAGATACAAATTGGAAAGGAAGAAGTCAAAAGTATCATTATTTGCTGATGATATATACAAGTGACCCTAAAATATATACTAGAGAACTCCTACAGCTGGTAAACACTTTCAGAAAAATGGCTGGATGCAAGATTAACTAAAAAAAAAACTACAGTATCCCTCCCATATATAAATGACAGACAGACTGATGAAGAAATCAGTGAAGCAACACCATTCACAATAGACTCAGATAACTTGGGGTAACTCCAACCAAGCAAGTGAAAGACTTGTATGATAAAAACTTCTAGTCTTTGAAGAAAGAAATTGAAGATGATATCAGAAGATGGAAAGATCTCCCATGCTCATGGATTGGTAAAATTAACATAGTAAAAATGGCCATCCTACCAAAAGCAATATACAGATTCAACACAATCCCCATCAAAATTCCAACGCAATTCTTTACAGACCTTAAAAGTTCAATACTCTACTTCATATGGAAAATAAAAACCCAGGATAACTAAAACAATCCTGAACAATTAAAAAACTGCTGGAAGTATCACCATCCCCGATTTCAAGTTGTTCTACAGAGCTATGGTAATAAAAACTGCATGGAATTGGCATAAAAACAGACAGGCTAATCAATGGAATCAAATTGAAGACCCCCAACATAAATTCACACACCTATAGACACCTGTTCTTTTTTTATAAAGAAATACACACTGAAAAAAGTGAAAGCTTCAACAAAGGGTGTCAGTCAAACTAGATGTAAGCATGTAGAAGAATACAAATAGATCTATGTTTCACCCTGCACAAAACTCAAGTCCAAGAGGCTCAAAGATCTCAACATAAAACCAGACACACTGAGCCTTATAGAAGAGAAAGTGGGAAATAGCCTTGAATGCATTGGCACAGGAGACAACTTTCTGAATAGAACATCTGTAATCAGACACTAAAATCAACAATTAATAAATGGGACCTCTTGAAAATGAAAAACTTCTGTAAAGTAAAGGACACCATAAAGAGGAAAAAAGAGGCAGCCTATGGAATGGGAAAAGATTTTTTTTTTTACCAATTCCACATCAGAAAGAGGTCTAATATTCAAAATATATAAAAAGCTCAAGAAACTAGATATTAAAAAACAAATAATCTGCTGGGCATTGGTGGCACATGCCTTTAATCCCAGCACTTGTGAGGCAGAGGCAGGCAGATCTCTGTGAGTTCAAGGCCAGCCTGGTCTCCAGAGCAAGTGCCAGGATAGGCTCCAAACCCTGTCTCAAAAAACCAAAAAAAAAATAATTTAAAATTGGGTACAGATCTAAACAGATAGAGGAATCTCAAATGACTGAGAAACACTTAAAGAAGTGTTCAACATCCTTAGTCATCAGGACAATGCAAATCAAAAATACTTTGAGATTCCATCTTATACCTGTCAGAATGGCTAAGATAAATCACCCAAGTGACAGCTCATGCTGGTGAGTATGTGGAGTAATGGGAACACTCCTCCATTGTAGGGGACACCCTAACCACACCTGCTCGGGGCTGATTACAGGTGTGCCTGGCCACACCTAACTCCTCACCTTTTTAATAATAAATAAAGGTGGGGATATAAGGGGGGAAATGACCACTGTTCTGTTTTCAACAAAATGGTTTTCAATTTTGTTATTTGTTTTTTTTTTTGTATTACCTTACCAAAACAAAATACCAATTTCGAGTCAGTTATGGAAATTAGGATATTTATTAGGGAGTACCCTACTTACTCAGAACAGCCCAGCCAGCTGACAGGGAGCAAGGTAAGTAGAACAAGTCGAAGAAGAAGGGGTAGAAGTGGCTCCCATATGCGTGCCTCTCACTCTTAAACCTCCCTCACATCATCCTGAGCACGCCCTATCAGGTGTGGCCAGGCACACCTGTAACCAGCCCCAAGCAGGCATGGTTAGGTTGTCCCCTACATTCCATTGCTGGTGAATGTGCAAACTTATAAAGCCACTTTGGAAATCAATATGGCAGCTCCTCAGAAAATTGGGAGTAGATTACCTCAAGACCAAGTTATGCCATTCTTGGGCATATGCCCTAAGGATGCTCCACCATACCACAAGGACACTTGTTCAACCATGTTCATTTCAGCTTTATTTATAATAGCTAGAAACTAGAAACAATCTAGATGTCCCTCAACTGAAGAATGGATAAAGAAATTGTGGTACATTTATACAGTGGAGTATTACTCATGGGTTAAAATAAAATGGAATCATGAATTTGCAGGCAAATGGAAGCAACTAGAAAAAAATCGTCATGAATGAGGTAACCCAGACTCAGAAAGACAAATATGGTATATATTCACTTATGTGTGGGCATTAGCTCTTAAGTAAATGATAATCAAGTTACAACTTACCCATTGATAGGTAGGTAGAGAGGAGGGCTATGGGGGGGCATGGGTATCCCTTGGAAGGGGAAATAGATTCTGAGGGTAGACTGTGATGGGTGGAGATAGGAGGGGGTGGTGATGGGGTCAGGTGTGGTGGAGCAATGGAGGGAGAGAGTGCTGGGAGAGAGAGCTGCAATTGCAGGGCATTTGGGGGAGGGGTGAAAACCTATTGTAGTGAAAACTTCCTGGAATCTTTGAGGGGACTCAGGTTACTCTACTAATAATAGAGGAGGATGTGGAATCTGAACTGACCATCTTTTGTAGCCAGGGAAGGCTTCCAGTTGACTTGTTGGCAGAAGAGATCCCTAAAAACCCAGGCTAATGGTAGAACAGAAGGATACCTTTTGTAAACTGGCATTGGTGCTCTATGCTGAGGACAACCTTTGCTCATCTCATTGAGTGTAGGGAGGTCGAGATGCTGTGGGCTTGAAGTCTTCACCTCTATGTTCTCATCTCTTTGGCACAGGAAGGTAGTCTGCAGCCTATCGAAAAAGAAATATGGACACCAACCCAGACACAAAACCCTCCACTTAGAATTTGTCCTGCCTTCAAGATGTGCTGGGGCAAAGGTGGTTCAGAACTTGTGGAAGTAACCAACCGAGGTGTTGTTTAACTCGAGGCCCATTCCACTAGAGAGAACCATGCGTGACACTGCCTGGATAGCCAGAAACCAGAGACTGGATAACTCAGAGACCTAGGGTAGAGCCCAACATGACTGGTCAAGAAAGAAAGTGAAGGTGGAGTTTCTGTCCCACCTGATCCAGCAGCCCCTTAGTCCCAGAAAAAAAACACTTAAGCTTATATTAATTATAAACTGTTAGGCTGCTGGCTCAGGCTTATTATTGGCTTGCTCTCTCTAAATTATTATTAACCCATTTCTTTCTCTCTCTCTCTCTCTCTCTCTCTCTCTCTCTCTCTCTCCCTCCTTCCCTTCCTCCCTCCCTCCCTCCCTCCTTTCCTTCCTTCCTTCCTTCCTTCCTTCCTTCTTTCCTTCCTTCCTTCCTTCCTTTTTGGTTTTGTTTTTCGAGACAGGGTTTCTCTTTATTGCTTTGGAGCCTGTCCTGGAACTTGCGCTGTAGACCTGGCTGGCCTCGAACTCACAGAGATCTGCCTGCCTCTGCCTCTCGAGTGCTGAGATTAAAGGTGTGTGCCACCAACACCCAGCTTATTAACCCATTTTTTTAAACTGTCTAGTGCCAAGAGGCTGTGGCTTACCCATATCACTCCGGCATGTTATTCCTTTGGCAGCTACATGGTATCTCTCTTGTGACTCCCTCTTTTCATTCCTCTTCCTAGACTTCTAGTCTGCTAGCCCCACCTATATATCCTGCCTGCCCATTGGCCAAAACAACTTTATTATCAACCAATAAGGGAAACATATATTCACAGTCTACAGAGGGACATCCCCCATAAAGAAAGAAAGAATGAATGAAGGAAAGAGACAGAGAGAGACAGAGAGGTCTCTATCAAGTCTCTCTGCTTGGAGATTGGGGAACCCCAAAGAAGGGGAAAGAAAGATTGTGGGAGTCAGATGGAAAGAGGACACAAGAATAACATGGCCAACCAAATTAACTAAGTAGGGCTCACATGGGTTTGCAGAGACTGAAATGGCAAGCATGGGGCCTACATGGGTCTGTATTAGGTCTTCTGCATATAGACTGCTAGCTGTTGATTTTGTGGGACTCCTAACAATGGGAATAGGTATATCTTTGACTCTTTTGCCTACTTTTGAGACTCTTTCCCTTCTATTGAGTTGCCTTGTCCAGCCTCCATATGAGGGCTTTTGCCTTGCCTTATTGTGTCTTGTTTTTGTCCTGTTTGGCTGTGGTCTCCTGGAGGTCTGCTATTTTATAAAGAGGAAACAGAGAGATAGTAGATCTGGAGGAGAGGGGAGGAGTGGGAAATAGGAGGAGTAGAGGGAGGGGAAACTGGTTAAGATGTATTGTATAAGAGAAGAATTTATTTTTAATAAATAAAATCTAAAAAAGCTGAGTTTGTGTGTATGCATGCACATGTGTGTGTGATATGAAGAACAAATATATAATCAATAGATCTTAAATCTTTCTTCCATGATTTCTCCATATTCCTGATAGCTGACAAAGGCAATTTCAGGTTTATATAAACTCATTTTTTTATAACTGACTTCCTAACAAAGAATTGGAATTTAAATAGCACTCAGCATTTAATAAAAAGTCAAAGAGAAGTAAGTTCAATTGTACAATTATGAAATCTTTTTTCTTTGAAAACTGATGTCAATGAGAGTTTTTGAAACCTTAACACTGAGTGATCTGCAATGTTTGCAGCATGTTTTCAATTGCTTTAACAATATTTGCTTTCCTTTTTACCTGGAAATAGACAAACTCTGTTTATTAGACTAATCCCTCAAATAGCATACTCATCATGTTGTCCTTTTTCATTGCTCTACCTGCTTTTGGATTGGAACCAGGATGGCCTGCAGACATATCAACTCAAACAGAGCCTTCACATTTCTGTTGTTTAGTTTCTTGAATGCTTGAGGTTTGTAAGTGCACCCTGGCTATATTTGACTTTTCACACTCCTGACAGTTTAAGTGGTTGTGTGGAATAGTCACCATTAGCTGGTCTAAACAAAAGGCTGCTCTTGCACAGTCATGTTCACTGAGGCAAACTTCTGTAAGTTCTTCTTCAACAAATTATTTCAGATACTCATTTAGCATTTAAATGGCCTCCACATTTTTTCTCTTAGACTTTCCGAATGGCAATCTTATGCTTTCTGGTGGCATTGTTAATTGGATCTTCTTGCTAAACGTGAGCACACAGTTGTATAGTATCATCATCTCTTTCCATAGTTTCTGATATCATGTCTGGTAATCATTTGAGTCTGTGACTGCTAGGAAACTATCTTCTTAATTTACCAAAAGATAAAACAAAGCTAAACCGTCCCAACCACAGTCCAGGACTGGCACCATTTCCTGCTCATATATGATCTACTTATTACTCCAAGCTTAGAAATGCTAAATTATTCCACAACTACAAAATTTGTTCATTATTTCATGAGTTTTCTTTTCTCCATGTTCTCATTTTATCTCACATTTCTTTCTAAAATCACATTATAATACTCTGTGACCTTCACTGTCTTCCTGGTGTTTTGGAGACTGGCTTCTTGAGTTCTTTGTAAATTTTGGATATCAGTCCAGTGTCGGATGTAGGGTTGGTGAATATATTTTCCCAATCAGTGGGCTGCCATTTTGTCTTGTTGACTGTGTCCTTTGCCTTACAGAAGCTTCTCAGTTTCAGGAGGTCCCATTTATTAATTGTTGATCTCAGTGTCTGTGCTACTGGTGTTCTGTTCAAGAAGTGGTCTCCTGTACCTGATGGGGGAAGTATTTCTGTGTATGTTTATCTTTTTGATTGTTAAATAAAGTTCTGTTTGGCCAATGAAACAGCAAGTTAGCCGGGACTAGGAGTCAAAGAGGATTCTGGGAAATGTAGTAGAGAAGTGGTGATCCAGGCTAGAAGTGACATAGCAAGGAGACTCATATAGAGCAGGGAGAAACAGGAAGGGTCCCTTTCCCCTTCGCCTCCTCCAGCAGCAGGATGTGAGCCACCGGCAAGAGAGGGCACCAGCAAAAGGCATCCTCTACAAGATAAGTCTTATCAAATATATAGGTTTATGATAATTAAGACTGTGCTAACAGATGAGGAATCCTAGTCATTGGCCAAGCAGCATTTGAACCTAATACAAGTCTCTCTGTGCATTAATTTGGGCCCTAACTCGGGCCGGCAGCTGGCACAGAGCACACATGTGGTGGTGGGGCTCGGGCAGCTTTGGTGGAAAGATTTATCATAACATGCACCAATTCATTGAAGGGTATTTCCTACTTTCTCTTCTAATAAGTTCAGTATGGCTGGGTTTATGTTGAGGTCTTTGATCCATTTGGACTAAAGTTTTGTGCATGGCAATACACATGGATCTATCTGCAGTCTTCTACATGCCAACATCCAGTTATGCCAGCACTATTTGTTGAAGATGCTTTCTTTAATCCATTGTATAGCTTTAGCTTCTTTGCCAAAAATCAGGTGTTTATAGATGTGTGGGTTAATATCAGGGTTTTCAACTCGATTCCATTGGTCTACCTTTCTATTTTTGTGCCTATACCAAGCTGTTATCAGGACTATAGCTCTATAATACAGTTTGAAATCAGGGATGGTGATGCCTCCAGAATTTCTGTTATTGTACAGGGTTGTTTTGGCTATCCTGGGTCTTAGACAAACCTCTAGCCAAACTAACCAAAAGGCAGAGAGAGAGAGCATGCTAATTAACAAAATCAGAAACAAAAAGGGGGATATAACAACGGACACTGAGGAAATTCATAGAATCTTCAGGTCATACTTTGAAAACCTATACTCCACAAAATTTGAAAATCTAAAGGAAATGGACAGTTTTCTGGATAAATATCACTTACCAAAATTAAACCAAGATCAGATAAACAGTTTAAATCGACCTATAACCCCTAATGAAATAGAAGCAGTCATCAAAAGCCTCCCAACCAAAAAAAGCCCAGGGCCAGATGGCTTCACTGCAGAATTCTACCAGAAATTCAAACAAGAACTAATTCCAGTACTCCTCAAACTGTTCTGCACAATACAAGCAGATGGGATATTGCCAAACTATTTCTACGAGGCTACAATCACTTTGATACCCAAGCCACACAAAGATATGACTAAAAAAGAGAACTACAGACCGATATCCCTCATGAACACTGATGCTAAAATACTCAATAAAATATTGGCCAACCGAATACAAGAACATATCAGAAAAATCATCCATCATGATCAAGTAGGCTTCATCCCAGGGATGCAAGGATGGTTCAACATATGAAAATCCATCAATGTAATCCACCATATAAACAAACTGAAAAAGAAAAACCACATGATCATCTCACTAGATGCTGAAAAAGCCTTTGACAAAATCCAACATCCCTTCATGATAAAGATCTTTGAGAGAATAGGAATAACAGGAACATATCTAAACATGATAAATGCAATATAAACCAAACCAATAGCCAACATCAAACTAAATGGAGAGAAACTCAAAGCATTTCCTCTAAAATCAGGAACAAGACAAGGCTCTCCACTCTCTCCATATCTCTTCAATATTGTACTTGAAGTTCTAGCTAGAACAATAAGACAAAAAAAGGGGATCAAAGGGATACAAAGTGGAAAGGAAGAAGTCAAACTTTCACTATTTGCAGATGACATGATAGTCTACATTAGTGACCCGAAAAACTCTACCAGGGAACTCCTACGGCTGATAAACACCTTCAGCAAGGTAGCAGGATACAAAATTAACTCAAAAAAATCAGTAGCCCTACTATACACAGATGATAAATCCAATGAGAAAGAAATCAGGGAAACATCACCTTTCACAATATCCACAAGCAACATAAAATATCTTGGGGTAACACTAACCAAAAAAGTGAAAGACCTGTACAATAAGAACTTTGAGACTTTAAAGAAAGAAATTAAAGAAGATACCAGAAAATGGAAAGATCTCCCATGCTCTTGGATAGGTAGAATTAACATAGTAAAAATGGCAATCCTGCCAAAAGCAATCTACAGATTCAATGCAATCCCCATCAAAATCCCAACACAGTTTTTCACAGACATTGAAAGAACTCAACTTTATATGGGAAAATAAACAACCAAGGATAGCCAAAACAACTCTTTACAATAAAGGATCTTCTGGAGGCATCACCATCCCTGACTTCAAGCTCTACTATAGAGCCATAGTTCTGAAAACAGCTTGGTATTTGGCACAAAAATAGACAGATAGACCAATGGAATCGAATTGAAAACCCTGATACTAACCCACATGCCTACGAACACCTTATTTTTGACAAAGGTGCTAAATCTATACAATGGAAAAAAGATAACATCTTCAACAAATGGTGCTGGTACAATTGGATTCAGACATGCAGAAAATTGCAGATAGATCCATACCTGTCATCATGCACAATACTTAAGTGCAAATGGATAAAAGCTCTCACCATAAATCCAACCACATTGAATCTTCTAGAAGAGAAAGTGGGAATTACCCTTGAACAAATTGGCACAGGAGACAGCTTCCTGAACATTATGCCAGTAGCACAAACATTGAGGTCTACAATTAATAAATGGGACCTCCTGAAATTGAGAAGCTTCTGCAAGGCAAAGGAAACAGTCAGTAGGACAAAATGACCACCCACAGAATGGTCCCACAGATCCCACATCTGACAGAGGACTAATTTCCAAAATATATAATGAGCTCAAGAAGCTAGCCACCAAAACACCAAACAATGAAATTAAAAAGTGGGGTGCAGAACTAAATAGAGAATTCTCAACAGAGGAATCTGAAATGGCTGAAAGACACTTAAGAAAGTGCTCAAAATCCTTGGCCATCAGAGAAATGCAACTCAAAACAACTCTGAGATACCACCTCACACCTGTCAGAATGGCTAAAATCAAAAATACCAATGACAATCTATGCTGGAGAAGATGTGGAGAAAAAGGAATGCTCCTCCATTGCTGGTTACGATAAATCTTTCTGCCAAAAGCTGCCTGAGCCCCACTGCCACGTGTGAGCTTTACCCCAGCTGCCCACCCGAGTTAGGCCCAAATGAATACACAGAAACTTGTATCAATGCTGCTTGGCCAATGACTAGGATTCCTCATCTTCTAGCTCAGTCTTAACTATCATAAATCTATGTATGTTATAAGACTTATCTTTTCCGATGCCTTATTGGTATCCCTCCTTGCCAGTGGATCACATCGTGGCGCTAGAGCAGGAGCTGAGGGGAAAAGCTTCCGGTTTCTCCTTCTTTAAATCTGAGTCTCCTTGCTATATCACTTCCTGCCTGGATCATCACTTATCTACTACATTTCTCAGAATCCTCTTTGACTCATAGCCCTGCCTAACTTGCCGTTTCATTGGCCAAACAGTATTTTATTTAACAATCAATAAGATAAACATACACAGAAGTACTTCCCCCATCATCTCTTTTCTGTCTAAAATAAAAGGATAACTTATCTTTTATAATAACTGAAGAAAACTATAGCCATAACTATCTGTCATCAACTCTATCAAAGACCACAGAAGGATAATATATAAACTCTAGAATTGACAGAGACATCCGCTACCTGGACAGTCACCCAAAGTTCCTCTGTAACGTTGGGGCATCCATCTTCAGCCCATAGGCCACAGTGTGTCTGGCACACTTCTCCATTTTAACAGGAACCCTTCTGTACTTTGACTTCAATCAAGTACAGGATTTCAAGTGAGATCTTCTATCAAGAGAATCCCATCTAACATGGACTGGATACAATCCATTCAAAACTTTTACTACACTAACATTTTCTTCCTACAGGACGCCACATGACTATCATCGTCCCATTTCAGCAGGAAGTAACTTGGATGCTACGTCCCCTTTCCCCATTGTTGTCACTTAGGATAGTGTATATACCTAGTTAGGGATAGCTTCCTATTGTTTATGGTTGGGATTGGAAGGAGGTGTTCAGGCTTGGACACCTCTTTCAGATGACTTTAGGGTTTAGTTAAAATAATTAGGATGTGACATAAGCAGATTGTTGTATCTTCTTATATTACCTTTATGATTGTTAATTTTGGATAGTTTACACTGTTAAGTTTTAATCCTCTTTTAGACTAAAAGGGGAATTGTAGGGGAAGCTGTAGCCACGCCTACTTAGGGGTTGGCTACAGGTGTGCCTGACCATGCTTACGAGGGTGTGGTCAGGATGACGTGTAGAGGACACTTTCAGGGGACTGGGTTCTCGATTTCGGTTTCACTTTTGTATTTGCTGGACAGACTGCTGCCGCACCGGCTGGCTAGGTTGCTCTGTAAGTAAGGCTTTTCCCTATTAAATACCCTTATATTTCTACCTGACTCCGTATTGGCAATTTCCCACTATACCGGTGGGAGTGCGAACTTGTAAGACCACTCTGGAAATCAGTATGGTGGTTGCTCAGAAAAATGGGAATCAGTCTACCTCAAGATCCAGCCATTCCTCTCTTGGGTATATACCCAAATACTGCATGTTCATACAACAAGGACATATGTTCAACCATGTTCATAGCAGCATTGTTTGTAAGAGCCAGAACCTGGAAGCAACCTAGAGGCCCCTCACCTGAAGAATGGATAGAGAAAATGTGGTACATTTACACAATGGAGTACTACTCGGCACAAAGAAGCAACGGAATCTTGAAATTTGCAGGCAAGTGGATGGAACTAGAAGAAACCATCCTGAGTGAGGTAACCCAGTCACAAAAAGACAAACATGGTATGTACTCACTGATATATGAATTTTAGACATAGAGCAAAGGATTACCAGCCTATAATCCTCTTCACCAAAGAAACTAGGAAACATGAAGGACTCTAAGGGATAAATGGACCCCAGGAATGGGAAGTGGCATGAACTCCTGAGCTAATTGGGAGCATGAGGGTAGGGGAGAGGGAGCTGCCACAATAAGAGTAAGAGAAGAGGAGTAGAGGAGAGGAAATGGAGGAGCAGAAATATTGAGTTGGGGGAAGAATAGAGGAGAGAGAGCAGGATGAGAGATACCATATCAGAGGGAGCCACTATAGGTCCGAGAAGAGATCTGGAACCAGGGAGATCTCCAGAGACCTACAAGGATGGCATGATCTGACAATCCAGGCAATGGTGGAGAGGATAACCTAAAAGTCCTTCCCCTAAAATGAGATTGATGACTACTCTTTATGCCATCCTAGAGCCCTCATCCAGTGGCTGATGGAAGCAGAGACAGACATCCACAGATATACACTGAGCTGAAATCTGGAATTTAGTTGAAGAGAGGGAGGAATGAAGAACAAAGGGATCTGCACCAGGTTGGAGAAACCCACAGGAACAATTGGCCTGAACAAGGGAGAGCACATTGACCCCAGATGCTGTCTGGGAGGCCAGTACAAGACTGATCCAGACCCCTGAACATCGATGTCAATAAGGAGGCCTCTGCACTCCAAGGAGCCTCTGGTGGTGGAATAGTATTTTTCCCTGGTGCAAGAATGGACTTTGAGAGCCCATCTCACGTGAAGGGATACACTCTGTCCCTGAACACATGGGGAAGGGCCCAGGCCCAGCACAGGAAGATTTGGTGGACACTGCAGAGCCCCCTTTGAGGGCCCTACCCTTCCTGGGGAGTGGTGGGTGGATGGGGTGGGGAGTAGTTGGGGGTGGGGGAGGAGGGATGGGGGTGAGGGAAGGAAGAGGGAGAAGGGACTTACATGTGAAACAAGCTTATTCCCTAACTTGAACTAATAAATAAAAAAATTCGAAAATAAAAAAATAAAGTTGAGAATTAGTTTTTCAAGGTCTGTGAAGAATTGTGCTGGGATTTTGATGGGGATTGCATTGAATCTGTAGATTGCTTTGGGCAAGATTGCCATTTTTACTATGTTGATCCTACCTATCCAAGAACATGGGAGATCCTTCCATTTTCTGCTATCTTCTTATTTCTTTCTTTAAAGACTCAAAATTCTTATGATACAGGTCTTTCACTTTTTTGGTTAGTGTTACCCCAAGGCATTTTATGTTGTTTGTGGCAATTGTAAAGGGTGATGTTTCTCTGATTTCTTTCTCAGCACATTTATCATCCATATATAGTAGGGCTATTGATTTTTTTGAGTTAATCTTGTATCCTGCCCCTTTGTTGAAGGTGTTTATCAGCTGTAGGAATTCCCTGGTTGAGTTTTTCGGGTCTTTTATGTAGACTATCATATCATTTGCAAACAGTGAAATCTTGACTTCTTCCTTTCCACTTTGTATCTCCCTGAGCTCCTTTTGTTGTGTTATTGCTCTAGCTAGAACTTCAAGGACAATATTGAAGAGACATGGAGAGAGTGGACAGCCTTGTCTTGTTCCTGATTTTAGAGGAATAGCCTTGAGTTTCTCTCCATTCAGTTTGATGTTGGCTGTTGGCTTGCTGTTTTTATTATGTTCAGGTATGTCCTGTTATTCCTGTTCTCTCCATGACATTTATCATGAAGGAGTGTAGCATTCTGTCAAAGGCTTTCTCAGCATCTAGTGAGATGATCATGTAGTTTTTCTACTTCAGTTGGTTTATACAGTGGATTACATTGATAGATTTTCGAGTGTTGAACAAACCCTGAATCTCGGGAATGAAGCCTACTTGATCATGGTGGATGATTTTTCTTGGAAATGGTTTTCCAGTATTTTATTGGGTATTTTTGCATCAATGTTCAAGAGGGATATTGGTCTGTAGTTCTCTTTCTTAGTTGTGTCTTTGTGTGGCTTGGGTACCAAGGTAATTGTAGCCTCGTAAAAAGAGTTTGGCAACGAACCTTCTGCTTCTATTGTGTGGAACAATTTGAGTAGTATTGGTATTAGCTCTTCTTTGAATTTCTGGTAGAATTCTGCACTGTAGCCATCTAGCCCTGGACTTTTTTTTTGGTTGGGAGACTTTTGATGACTGCTTCTATCTTCCTAGACGTAATAGGTCTGTTTAAGTTGCTTATCTGTTCTTGATTCAATTTTGGTAAGTGATATCTGTCCAGAAAATTGTCCATTTTATTTAAATTTCCCAATTTTGTGGATTACAAGTTTTCAAAGTATGACCTGATGATTCTCTGGATTTCCTCAGTGTCCGTTGTTATGTCCCCTTTTCATTTCTGATTTTGTTAATTTGCATGTTCTCTCTCTGCCTTTTGGTTAGTTTGGATAAAGGTTTGTCAATCTTGTTGATTTTCTTGAAGAACCAACTCTTTGTTACATTGATTCTTTGAATTGTTTTCTTTGTTTCAACTTTATTGATTTCTGCCCTCAGTTTGATTATTTCCTGGCATCTCCTCCTCTGGGGTGAATTCACTTCCATTAGTTCTAGAGCTTTCAGCTGTGATGTCAACTCTCTGGTGTGACTATTCTCTAGTTTCTTCATGTGAGCACTTAGAGCTGTGAACTTTCCTTTTAGTAGTGCTTTCAAAGTGTCCCATAAGTTTGGGTATGTTGTGTCTTAATTTTCATTGAATTCTAGGAAGTCTTTAATTTCTTTATTTCTTCCTTGATCCAGGAATGGTGCAATTGCGTGTTGTTCAATTTCCATTAGTTGGTTAGTTTTCTGCAATTTGTGTTGTTTTTGAATTCTAACTTTAAGGCATGGTGGTCTAAGAAGACACAGGGGGTTATTCCAATTTTTTGTGCCTGTTGAGGTTTGCTATTTTGCTGAATATGTGGTCAATTTTAGACAAGGTTCCATGTGATGCTGAAAAGAAGGTATATTCTTTTGTGTTTGGATGGAATGTTCTATAGATGTCTGTTAATCCCAGTTGGGTCATAACTTCTGTTAGTTCCTTTGTCGGTTTGATAAGTTTCTGTCTGGTGGTTCTGCCCATTGGTGAGAGTGGGGTGTTGAAGTCTCCCACTATAACTGTGTGAGGTCTTATTTGTGATTTGAGTTTTAATGATGTTTCTTTATACCAATGTTGGTGCCTTTGTATTTGGGGCATGGATGTTTAGAATTGAGAATTCTTCATGATGGATTTTTCCTGTGATGAATATGAAATGACCTTCTTCGTATCTTTTGATTGATTTTAGTTTGAAGTCTAATTTTTTAGATACTAGGATAGCTACCCCAGCTCATTTCTTGGGTACATTTGATTGGAATATCTTATCCCAACCCTTTTCTCTGAGGTAATGTCTGTCTTTTAATTTGAGGTGTGTTTCTTGTATGCAGCAGAAGGATGGATTCTGTCTTTGTATCCATTCTGTTAACCTGTGTCTTTTTATAGGCGAGTTAAGACCATTAATATTGAGGGAAATTAAGGACTATCGAGTGCTTATTCTTGTTTGTTTTTGATTTGTTGATGGTAGTGGTATTGTATGTGGATTTACTCTGCTTTTTCTTTTGGGTTTTTGTAAAGTGGGATTATCTATTGCCTATGCTTTTGTGAGTGTATTTAATTTCCTTAGGTTGGAGTTTTCCTTCCAGTACTTTTTGTAGGGCTGGATTAGTGGTTACATATTGTTTAAATCTTGTTTTGTCGTGGAATATCTTGCTTTCTCCATCTATATTGATTGAAAGCTTTGCTGGGTATAGTAGTCTGGACTGACATCCCTGTTCTCTTAGAGTTGGTAGAGTATCCAGGTCCTTCTGGCTTTCAGAGTTTCCATTGAGAAGTCCAGTGTAATTCTGACAGGTTTGCCTTTATATGGTACTTGGCCTTTTTCCTTTACTGCTCTTAATATTCTTTCTTTATTCTGTATGTTTGGTGTTTTTATTATTATTATTATTATTATTATTATTATTATTATTATTATTTGTTTTTTTGAGACAGGGTTTCTCTGTGTAGCTTTGGAGCCTACCCTGGCACTCACTCTGGAGACCAGGCTCCCTCAAACTCACAGAGATATGCCTGCCTCTGCCTCCTGAGTGGGTGTTTTAATTATGTGACAAGGGGACTTTCTTTTGTGGTCCACTCTATTTGGTGTTCTGTAGGCTTATTGTACTTTCATTGGCATGTCTTTATTTAGGTTGGGAAAGTTTTCTTCTATGATTTTGTTGAATATGTTTTCTGTACCTTTGACTTGGTTTTCTTCACCTTCTTTTCTACCTATTATTCTTAGGTTTGGTCTTTTCGTGGTGTCCCATGTTTCCTGGATATTTTGTGTTAAGGATTTGTTGGACTTAAGATTTTTCTTTGCTTGATGAATTTATTTCCTCTAGTTTATCTTCAGCATCTGAGATTCTGTCTTCCATCTCTTGTATTCTGTTGGTTATGCTTGCATCTGTGGTTCCTGATTGTTTACTCAGCTTTTCCACTTCCAGCGTTCCCTCAGTTTGTGTTTTCTTTATTGTCTCTGTTTCAGTTTTCAGGTCCTGAACTGTTTCCTTCAGTTGTTTATTTGTATTTTCTTGATTTCTTGCATCTTTTGGTTTGTCTTTTCTTCCATTTCTCTGAAGGATTTTCTGATTTCCTCTTTTAGGGTCTCTATCGTCTGCATGAAGTTGTTTTTAAGCTTGCTCTCTTCTGCTTCATCTTTGTTGGGATGTTCAGGTCTTGCTGGTGTAGAGTCCCTAGACTCTGGTGGTGTCATATTGGTTTTCCTGTTGTTGGATGTGTTCCTATATTGTCATCTTCCCATCTCTTCTTTCAGGGGGTGTAGGTGGTATCTCTTCCTTTCCTGGAGTGTATGGGTCTAAGGTTCTCTTCGGGTGGGTGCAATTGGCCCCGATACTCTGATGGGTCTCAAGATGGGTATAGGCGGGTCTGAGGCACTTGCTCTCCAGGTGGGTGAGAGCAGGACTAGGGAAGAGATGTCAGCAGACTCTGGGTTGCTTGGTCCTCAGGGGCCCAGTCGACCTTCCTGAAGATCCCAGGGCAGGAGTTCCCAGAGTGGGCAGGCGGAAGTTGGGCCCAAGTCATGGGCCAAAGCAGCTCACCTCTGCACTCTGCACTCTGCACTCTGCACTGTGTGGGGGTGGGAATAGCCTAGCAATCTCAGCAGAGTCTGGGTAGCTTGGTCCTCAAGGGCCCAGTCACCGGCCTGTAGACTCCAGGGCAGGAGTTCCCAGAGTGGGCAAATGGAACTTGGCAAATTATTTTCTTTTTTCTTGTATTTTTTGTTTGGTTTTGGTAGTGAGGTAATATTGATTTCATAAAAGCAATTTGAAATTTTTTCTTCATTTTGTACTTTATGGAATAATTTCAGTTACTTTTCTATCACCAGCAAAGTGGAACAATAGCAGCTTCTCCCTTAGGGAGAGTGAAATTAAAGTAGAACATTTAAGTGAAACCTTGGCCTCAAGACTTATGCGGAGTGGGGTATTTCACAAATGTGAGACCAGCTTTAGTACTCTTGGGAAAGTAGAGGTGAGGTGCTCTGTAGCAATGAAATCCCCAGCTGTGTCCCAGCTGAGCTCCAGTGCAATGGACTGGGCTTTGTCTCACACACATCTCACAGGAAGATTTCTAAAATGATGTCCAGGGCTTTCCAGGTCCTTTGTGCACCGCCTGCTCATCTGACCACTAAGGGTCTGAGATCCTCTATGCAGTGAATTTCAAAAGTGTGAGCAAGAGGCCACCCAGTCCCAGGAGCTTCTCAATTGCTCAGTTCTTGGTTGACACCCAGTGGATGTTCCCAGGCCACAGATATTGGCTCCATGTTGGGGGGACTGAGAGACTCTTGGTCTGAAAAACTACACTCATGGCAACAAGAATTAGAAGAGCTTGGTTAAAGAGCAAGGAGGTGGTCTTCTGTGGGAAGGGGGAGGAAAGAAAAGATTAGCTACTGATCCATCTTATTCCAGACAGCGTGAACTCTTACAGGGGTCCTGTGAGATGGCTTAGTGTTTGGTATTGTCAACTTGACAGGGTCTAGAACCACCTATGCGGCAGGACTTTGGGCACACCTGTGAGGAGTGATCTAGGTTAGGTTAACTGAGACTCTGGGCTCACCTGTGAGGGATGATCTAGGTTAGGTTAATTGAAAGGGGAAGACCCACCTCAACTGTGGGTGGCAGCATTCCATGGGATGGGACTGGACCAAATGAGAAGGAGAAAGTGAGCTGAATACTAGCACTCATCTCTCTGCTTCCTCTCCATGTAGACAAGACGGGGACCAGATGTTTTAAATTCTTGCCACCCTGATTTTCACCTCTAGCCTGCCCAGCCCACTGACTCTTCATCTCAACAAATGATTCTTCAGGTCCCAAACACTGGTTCTTTTAAAAATTATTATTATTATTATTATTATTATTATTATTATTATTATTATTATTATTATTATTCCTGGCCTTTTATTATCTCAATCCAATCTTTCAGTCCCCATAGATACCATTATTTATTTATTCATGCAAGTGGACATTTGTTATATGTCTGCCTATGTGTGCATTGAAGTCAGAGGACAACCTGAGGTGTTCTCACTCAGGTGATGCCCGCCTTGCTTTGGAGATAGTGACTCTCACTTGGACCTGGGGCTTAATGATTAGACTAAGCTGGCTGCCAGTGAGCCCTGAGATTTTCCTGTCTCCATCTCCCTGGTGCTTCAGGTGCTAGGGATGGAACTTGGGTCCTTGCACTTGTCTGGCAAACATTTTAGTGATCGAGTTCTTCACACTGCCTCGTTATATTTCATTTTAAAGTTACTGATTAATTGATTGATTGATTGATTGATTGGATGTGTGGGTACCAGAGTGTGCCTGTGGAGGTCAGAGGATTACTTTCAGGAGCTGCTTCACCTTCCACCTTGCTGAGGTCTCCATTTCCCATCTCCCACAGGAGTGCTGGGATTACAAATGCATACTACACTACCCAGCTTTTAATGTGGGTTCTGGGGATTGGACTCAGGTCATTCTGCGTGTGTTGCAAATGCTCTCACCTGCCAAGCCATTTCCCTGCATGCCTGCACTATTTTTTCAAAAAGATTTGAAACATGAACCTTCTCACTGTGCCGGAAGAGATCGCTGGTCCAGCCAGCTTCCCATGTTTCTGCTCCAGCTTCCCACCCCTCCCTGCTGTTGCTGCTCTGTCTATGATAAATCTTATGGTCAGAACCAGTTCAGGTCACCATAGTCCAAGCTCACTATTATTTCCCTATTCTTTTTCATTCAATGAAATCCCTACCAGAGACTCACTCCCCTCACACTCCCCCCCCCCGCCTCATTCCATCATTCCATCCTACTTCATTTTCTTCACTATGCCTTGATCCTGTTGTTCACCCAATCCTTGATCACACCAAGAACACATCAGTTCAGGGCCCTTGCACTGGCTCTGCCATTCTCTGGGAATGACTACCCAGATAGTCAGAGTCTTGCTTGGCGGCCCTCTTACAAAGCAGCGCTTCTAGAACTTTACCTTATTTTATTTTTTCTGCATGACTTTTTTGTTTGTGTTATTTCTACATTCAAATATCACACAAGCTCTTAGAAGGCAAGACCTAGCCTGTTTTGCTGGTCGTCACGTTCCTGGTGGTTGAGACAGTGCACACAGCGTCAACACTGAGATGCTTTCAGATCTTTTACATTTCATCCTTCTACGCAGATGTGCAATGGGGCCGCTAGATGGCATTCGAGTACTTTCTGTGTATTGATAATGTATCTGGTCTCTGTCAAAGTTAGTGTCCTGGTTTCTCTCCTTTGTTTGGTGCTGGGTATGGGAACCAGAGACTTGTGCATACCACAGAAGTAGATCACTGAGCCATACCCAGGCTTTGGTAGCTTGAATAGTTAGCCACAAGCAATCCTATGAATTCCTTCACAACCTTCTGATTTGGTTAGTGTTGACACAAGCAATTGTGTTTTGTTTCTGGCAATGTTGTGTTCTAGATATATCAGTTGGGACTGTATCCCAAAACTCTGTATTTTGATTTGTTGTGGGTTTTTCTATAATGGAATGCATCTGTTGCAAAGAGAATTTTTTTTGATGAAGAATGAGGACTACATGTTTAAGAACAAATATTTAAAATATAGTTAAGGATTATGCTGGTGTAATAAAGTGGCAGTTATATATTCTCCTCCAAGTTTCATGGTTTCATTAGCCCTGGTTGTTGTCTAGGTTTCCAGTACTAGGAGTAATCTCCCTTGTTGAGTGGGTCTTTGCGGTTATTGATCTTGTCTAAAGTTGGAGACAAGATCAATACCTTGGTCACCCCCAAGGTATTTGTGCCACTATTGCATCCTGAAGGTTATCGTGCCATGCTGGTCATTGCTGTGGTTCATAGGCAATAGAGCTGGGTAGGGCTGTTGGTTGCTTCTCTCCTTTGGAAGCTTGTGTGGCATCTTCTGGTACCATGAAAGTTAGTCCTTAGGGAGGAGGCTTTCAGGTCACTTCCAGCTTCAGATCACTTGTGTTCTGCTATTCCCTTACTTATTGCACCCTGCTCCCAACACGCACAATGGTTCCTTTTTGCTTTCCCTGTTTCTGCAGTCACTCCAGGTTATGTACTCACATCAGCAGATTTGGAGCTAGGAGCATCAGATGAGAGAATGAGAGAGAACATTCGACATTTGTCTTTCTGGATCTGGGTTACCTCACTCAACACGGTCTTTTCTATGCCCATCCATTTATCTGTTGGGAGGAAGACCAATCCAAGGCTTTCTCAGAGGCCCTGATGAAAGGACAAAGGGAGCACTAATTCTGTGTCCTTGCTTAGTGGGGCGGATATAGCAAGGTCTGGCGTGAGGCTGGGACCAAGACCTCAAAGGCTTTCAGGTTTCAGCTCATGGGAACCTGACTCCCCCCATCCCCGCAAAGAGACTGGAGCTATCAGCCCCAAGGCCACTTCATGCTGTCTATAATGCACTTGTGATACCCTGTGCACTCTTTGTGTGGTATCGCTTGATTAGCTTCCTGCTGGCTTTATCACATTGTATGATAAGTTTTCTACTGACTCTGTCCCATTTCCCCTCCAAAGTGTATCTAAGATGCTGCTTCATTTCTCAGTAAACTTGCTTGGCATAAGCCACTTCCTGACCCCAAACTTTGCCATCTTCTTCCTTTTCTCATCCCCTGGTCCATCCCTTTCAAGAACCTGTGACTGAAGAATGACATGCTGGGATGAAAGAGAACCCAATTCAATGTGATCTTTTCTAGCTCCATTCATTTACCTGAAATAAAGGTCATGATTTCATTTTCTTTACTTTCTTTACTGAATAGTATTCCACAGTGTATATGCACCACAGTTTCATTATCTATTTTTCAGCTGTTTTGTCTGCATGCATGTATTTCTGTATTCCACATGTGACTAGTGCCTATGGAGGCAGGAAGAAGTCATTGGATCCCCTGGAACTGGAGATACAGACTGTTATGAGCCACCATGTTGGTGCTGGGAACTGGCCCTGGGTCCTCTGGAAGAGAAATGAGTGTGTTTAACTGCTGAGACATTTCTCCAGACCCTTTTACATGATTTTTTTTCTTTTTTGTTTTTTTGAGACAGGGTTTCTCTGTGTAGCTTTGGAGCCTATCCTGACACTCGCTCTGGAGACCAGGCTGGCCTCGAACTCACAGAGATCTGCCTGCCTCTGCCTCCCAAGTGCTGGGATTAAAGGAACGCACCACCAACATCTGACTGTGATTTTTTTCTTTCAGATTTTTTATTTGAATTAGAAACAGGATTGTTTTACATGACAATACCAGTTCCCTCCTCCCTCCTGTCCTCCCCTACCACCCCCCACAACTAAAAATCCTACCCATCACATATCCTTTCTGCTCCCCCTGGATGGTGAGGTCTTCCATAGGGTGTCATCAGAGTCTATCGTATCTTTTGGGACCTTTTATGTGATTTTTAAGTCTCATCTTTTATATAACTTACATAACTTATGCAAATCTTTGCAGTTTCATTAGACTTCTACCTTTTGCCATATAAAAAAATTCCTTGTTAGAAAGATCTCTATTCTGTTACCTTTTTAACATTGTATCCTCTTACTTACTGTCCCTTATTATCACAAGATATAGTAACATTAACAGAAGCAAGGCGTGTTATAGAAAGCAACCTTAGCTGCCCATAGAACACCCAGAAAGCAGCACTGAACTAGTGAAAAACGAAAGCCAGCTATAGTAGCACAGGACTGCATCCTAGCCCCATAGTAGCTGAGAGAGAAGGATTTCGGAGAGTTTAAGGCTACCTAGGCCTAGAGATTGAGACCTAGTATCACCTCTTCTCTAAACAACAATAACAAAAAGATGAAACACAGAAACACCAACAAAAAACCAATATAGGGTACTGATGTAGAGAGTTGGCACCCCCAGACACTTCAGCAGCCAGCTTTCTCCAGGTTGTAGAGTCCAGGGTCTTATCTGGGCCATTCTTAGCCCTCTAGTGAATGAATCTCTGATGGTCACTAGGACATCTATCTGATGCCCCAGAATAAATAGTTGGCTGCTCTGGTTGCTACCTTTTGTGTAGACTATCTTCAGGGACACGGATAAGTTTTCATACTTGTTGGTACCCAGTATGGCCTTATAGATATGTCAAAGAGTTCTCAGAGTTACCATGCCCACATGGCAGGTACCTTGTTGATGTCCATCTGGAGGCTGATGGTGTGGTGTTTACACGAATACAGTATGTGGTTTTGTGGGTCTTAGAAGTGTCATCTGGTATCATAGGCTGTCATGCCAGGCTTACAGGCTCATTTGTTGATGCCTACTTGTAGCTTGATGACAGACTAGCCAACCTCCACAGTGGTGTCATCGATGTTTTGATGCTGTTAATCTATGCAGATAACTCCAATCTCCATGCTGTACTGAATTCCTTTGAATTGGCCTTGTTACTAGCCTTGAACAGCTCCATTGGGTTAATGCCTTGGTCAAATGGTCTTGAGGATGTTAGAGAGGTTTTCTGTTCCTGGTTCTATACCAGATCTTAGGAACTGAACTGGGCTGTGGCTGGTAGGTGACTGTACATAGGATACCCCATATTTTAGACTATTCTGGAAGATAGGGCAAGTGGAAGGACCATAAGTACCTCAATATAGCTATGGAACTCAGCTTCCTTCTTGTGGCCATATTTGGAAAGGTGTCTGCAATGGAATCTTTAGCTAAGACATCTAAGTTGCTTCCATTTCCTAGCTATTGTAAATAGAACAACAATAAACATAGATGAGCAGGTATCTCTGGAACCTCTAGAGTAGAGTATAGCATCCTTTGGAAATATACAACCTAGATAATGGGGGCAGATCTGTTTTGAACTTTTTTAAAACGCTGAACATTGATTTCCAAAATTTCTATACCAGTTTGCACTTCCACCAGCGGTGAATAAGCGTTACTTTCCCCCCACATCCACTCTAGGATCTTTGCTCTTTTAATCATGGCCATTCTGACTTGGGTAAGCAGTTTTAATTTGCTTTTTTCTAATGGTTAAAGATGTTGAAAATTTTTCTCAGAAATGTGTGCTTCATCCTTTGGGAAATTTTTGTTTAGTTCCATACTCAATTTTGAAACTGGGTTGTCTATTTTCTTAATGTTTCGTTTTTTGAATTCTTTGTATATTCTATTTACTAATCTTTTGTCAGATGTATAGCTGGTAAAGACTTTTACCCATTCTGTAGACTGCCTTTTCACTGAAATGATCATGTCCTTTGATGTACAGAAGCATTTTAATTCTATGAGGTTCCATTTATTATTAGTCTTAATGTCTGTACTACGAATATCCTGTTCAGAAGGTGCTTTTCAGTGCCAGTGAGTTCAATAATATTCCCTACTTTCTCCTTTATCAGATTCAGGGTATCAGATCTTCTGTTGAGGTCTTTGATCCTTTTAAAGTTTTGTGCATGAGGAGAGATAAGGATTTTGTTTCATTCTTCTATATATAGCTTTTCTGTTTGTCCAGAGTTTAAATGTAGTTATTCCAGAATGGGGTGACAATGCCTTTACTATACAACACAAGCTAAAATATAAAAACTCAAGTGCCAATAACTTTTGGAGTTGTTGGCTAGTGAATTCCCATAGATGCCCCCACCAGGCTTTATAGGATATTGTCAATGTTACATTCCAGACCTTGACAGTAAGTCTCTATTGTTAAAGATATATATATATATATATATATATATATATAATATATATATATATATTTGAGTCTTAGAACATGAAGAAATCAGGCCAGTACTAACATAAAGGCTTCATGGCTATTGGTTAGCTTTCATAGTGATTGTAAGTGCTACATATGCTATCAGAAAAGGAAAGAAATAATTAGTCTTAAACAGCTGTAAATTCTGAGAGCAACCATGACTGGCCTGAAAAGATAGGCCTACTGGTGCAATAGTGGAACAAATGCCAAGGGAGTAACCAACCACTTTCTGGCTAGATTTAATTCCCACTCCACAAGATGAAATTTATATCTGGCTCTGTTATTGAGGTCAAGAATCTATGGTTACACTAGTCATAAGTCCCAGGGAAGGACTTGCCATTGTTATTATGCTATATTCTTAAACTAGCTCCTAATGACATGTCATTGCAGCTATAGATTTGTGTATCTCTTAACCTGCATCAGAGGAGATTCTTTATGCAGTGTATTGCAGATAACGCAGAATCCACTTCTGGTCAAGGTACAGAGAATATGAGACTGTGGGATGCTCAGACATAAATGGGACACTTATATTGCATCCCTTCCTCCCAAGGCTCAGGGACCATTGCAGAAGAGGAGCCAGAAAGATTTTAAGAGCCAGAGGTGGTAGATGACTACAGGGGAACAATTTTCTGGACACAGGAGAGAAGTTACAAATATTAACTCACAAAGATTGTGACAGCATGCACAAGACAGACAAAATCCCAACATGGAAAAGTTCACATGCCTGGATGAGAAGCCATTGATGACTGATAGGTCCTGGCTGAGGGGGAGGGTCAGTTTTCTCTAAGGATAGGGGCTCTAGTAGGTAAACCACCCTCCAGTGGAAGGCCGCACATCAAAGAGAATATAGGAAGCACAGATTGGGCTTTAGGGGTTTTAATAACAAAAAGAAGACAAAAAGTTGGGTGGGTAGGGGAGGAGGCATGGACCTGGGAGGTGTTGAGGGAGGAGGGAGACCATGATCAAAATATATTGCATGTGTTCATGAAATTCTCAAAAAATAAAAACATTTTTTCCAGTTCTTTGAGAATTTTGAACAATGTACTCTTCTCCTAGATAAGCCCCATGTTTCCCTCACAACTTCATATCCTCATGTCCCACTGAATTTAATTAGTGTGGCCCATATGTTAATGAGTGTGGCCCATCCCCTGGATTATGGCCAACCTATTAGGGACCATAACCCTACAGAAAACTGTTTATCCCTTTCCTAGCAGCCACTAACTTTCAATAGTCACTCAGTAGGGATGATGATTATGATCCCTCTGGAATGTTGATTGTCTTGGTCTTGTGAAGGTTCTGTGTAAGTAACCAGAGCCACTGTGAGTCCATTGACACGATAGTCCTGTCATGTTCAGATGACATAGTTGGCCTCACGCATTCAAAACTTCTGGTTTAAAGTTGGGAGTAAAATATAAATGTCCCATTGATGGTGTGTGTGTGTGTGTGTGTGTGTGTGTGTGTGTGTGTGTGTGTGTGTTTGTTATTGTCTTCTGGGAACTCTGTAGTTAAACATTTGACTCTTAACAATGTACTTGCAAAGTTCAATTTCATTCACACAGGTTATGAACTGTTTCTCTTATCTCCTCCCTATTCATTTTTATTTTGCTTCGTACATGCTGACGTGTGTTCTAATTTAATATAATTTCATTTTTACCTTCCATCTTGGTACGCATGTAAATATTGCATTGGGTCTCCTTAGAACAAGATGGGCAGTGGGTGCATAGAATGATTGAATTGGGTTTTTGTCACATTTATTTACTGATTGACTGTATGCTCAGGGGTGCATGTCACAGCATGTGCAGGAGTCAGTTAGGTTCTTTTCTTCCACCATAAGGTCCCCAAGGCTGACTTTAGGTCCTCAAGCTTGGTGGCACATCCTTTACCTGCTCTGAAGTTTTTTAAAGTAGTCTTTAGAGGGGCAGATGACTAACATCTGTAGAGTTGGATTTGTTCCCTGACCAGACCCCGGGTAGAGGCAGCTCACTTAAACTTCCCAACATTTTCCCAAAACTTGGCAAGTCACTCCAGCCTTACAGATGAGAACTGGTTCTGCAGGCCTCTGAAGACCAGCCTTATGCATAGTGCTACCTCCTGTGTGCTCAGCACTGTGCTGCCAGAACGATCAGCCTCAAACTGGCTTATTCTGTCACTCCTTCATCCACTTCCAAAGACAACTAGGAAACAGGTAACACAAGAATCTCAAGCTTGCTCAGTATCACACCGAGGATGTCTGAGTCCCTCAAGACTCACCTGTGTCCATTGCACTCAGTGGTCTGTCCCTATCCCCTCCATCCGGAGGCTTTTGAGGTAGAAAACAAAGAGATATGCATCCAGCTCTGTGCATGCCCATCCAAGCAAAGGGGCTTTAACTTCAGCAGGAGGGACTGGGATTAGAGCCAAAGTGGGACTTCTGCCCAGTAAGAGGTGCTAAGTGGAGACTGAGTCAGGGGAGGTGAGTGTGGAATTCCCTCAGAGGAGCCTTTCAGAGCAGGCCAAATCTCTAGATGTCTGAGGCTTAGTGTGGAGAATTAATGAGGCCCCTGGGAAAGTTCTGCTAAGCCTTCTTAGAAAAGGACAAATCCATGGTGTCAAATGGTCATTAAGCTCCGTTACACCCAGCTCTCTTTTTACTTGACAAATTTTGTCTTGGGCCACCAGGTGGTGATAATTCAATAGGAATAAGTTCTCTAGTCATGAGTAAATGCATTAATAGAGGGCTGGAAGGCTCTGGGGCTGAGAGCCAGAGACCTTACTTGGATTTCAGAGGCCCAACCAGTCTTGTGGACTGACTGGTTGAGGAGTGACTTGGAGGCTGAGGTCTCTGTTTCTGTCTATGTCTTGGCCACATCAGGATAGGGCCTTGCTACCCAGTGCTTATTGGGTGGTGAGATACCTTTCTCTTGGAGGTGTGGATGTGTGAAGTCAGTGATGGCTACTGAGTTCTGGTCTGTCTGGCCAGATGATTTATTTGGGGCAGGGGCCATACATCTGGCTAGTGAGCAGCACCTAATGCTAGTATTAGCCTTATACAGCAGAAGCTTGATGCCTATTTGTTGAATGAAGTGGAGGCTTCCTGGAGCTCTCCAGAGTTCGTACCTTGTTCCAGGAGCTGTCTGTGGTTCTTACTGTCATAGACCTGTATAGGAGTGTTCATGGCTGTGCTGGCTAGTTTTATGCCAACTTGGCACAAACTAGAGTCATCTGGGAAGATGGAAGCTCAACTGAGACAATGCCTCCACTGGTCTGTGGGTTAGCCACTTTCTTAATTAGTTCTTGGTGTTGGAGGGCCCAGCCCATTGTGGGTGGTCCTGGGTTGTGTAAGAAAGAAGGCTGTGAAAGTCTTGGGGATGGTCCAGTGAGCAGTATTCTTCAATGGTTTCTCTTTCTGTTCCTACCTATAGATTCTTGCCTTGATTTTCTGTTCTGACTTTTCTCCATGATGAACTGTAATCTGCAAAGTGAAACACACCCTCTCCTCCCTAAGTTTCTTTTGGTCATCACAGCACTAGAAACCTCAACTAAGACATTGGTTCTTTGTTGCTTCTTATAATTTCAGTTTCTCTTGTCGTTCAGTCTTAGGAGCTGGGGAGAGAATGTATGAGTTGGGAACACAAGGTGGAGCTAGAGGAGTGAATACAAGATTAAAGCAAGATTGGAGTACATTTGTCAAAAGGACTCTGTGGGGATGTTGGTTTCTGCTGACTGGCCCAGGAACAAGTAGATAAAGAGACAAAATATCAGTGGCATGCATGTATATGAACCAGGGGGTAGAGACAGGGAGTGGCTTGGGGCAAATGGCTCACCTTATATTGCTCTGGTATGCTCAGGAAGACCCCATGCCTGTGCCCATAATTCATCTGAGCTAAGTAACATCAGGCAGGGTGTAGGATGTCAAAGGTATGTCTCTTTCTTTTTATACAAACCCCAAGCACCCATTCCCAGGGTCCAGATATAGCACTGGTTTCCACACCATGGAGGTGGTACAGTGAGACACAAAAGCCAGTGCAAGTTCATGAGCAAGGTGTCCTGTGTCTCTCCCTCATTGTTCCCCCCTCCAGGATCTGTTTGTGAGGCAGGTGCTTCCTACACTCTTCTTCAAGTTTCTACTCCTAGCATGTCCAGCTCTCCCACCACATAGGCAGCCAGAAAGATCTTTCTGGAATGCAAACCCATCATGTCACTTTCTACAAACTCCTTCCACTGCTGTGTGGGACTCAAGGTCTTCTAACACAATCCCACATTTTGAACCTGGCTTATATCCCCTTCCCATGTGCTCTACTCTACATTTGTCTCATAGTGTCCTCAGAACCATCATGTAGTCACTCACTTAGTGCATGTGATGTCACTGTTCCTTCTACTCAGAATTCCATTCTCCTGATACACCATCTAAGATCCAGAAAAATGTGTTACCTCTTGCTGACAGCATCTCCCATTTTCCCAAAGGCAATTCCTTCTTTGTCCTCAAATAAATGATTTACTTCCTGCAGCAGAGGGCTGTGTGCTTATCTGCCTTCCCTGCACCCCATAACACAGATTCCTGAGAACAAGAATTATATCTTATTTCTCTCAATGTTCCCTTCCCCCTGTTGCCTAGTAGAGTGTCTGGCACATATTCTGGTACACAAAAAGTATCTGGAAAACTGTAAAATTCATTGAGCCCTCAGGATGGACATAGGAACCTTTCCTGTGGGGATAGACCCTTCAGTCCAGAGGATCAGTGGCTGGACAAGGACACAAGAAAAAATTCTAACACACCAAAGAGAACAGAGAAGGCATGAGACCTTCTGGCATCTGGTTGTCCACCAGTTGCTAGACTGTTCATCAGTGTTGTTTGTAAATCACCTGCTATCTTGCTCCAGCATGCTGCCCACCAGTTTCTGTCTCATTTTGGCAGAAGATTTGAGAGGAATGGTGGAGAAAGGAGAATCCATGGCAGCTACCCTTTTCTGTCTCTGCTTTGGGGCAAGAGAGCATTTTCTGGACATGCTGCTACACCTCCATAGCTGCTCTGGGTCTTTCTGGACAGTCCCTCCTTCCTGTGTCTTATTTTTGCTGGAGAATGTCACTTAGACTGACAGCCCTGGCTTCTGGATGTTGGTCATTCATCACCTCGTGTTCTGCAGCAGTGCGAAGGATCCTGGCTTCCTGCGCCAGTTAATTTGGGATTGCATCACTATCCTTCGTTTTGTGTCTCAGGTTTTCCTAATTGGATGTGGCCCATCCCCTTTCTGAAGTTCCCTGTGGTTGAATATTATGGTGGTTTTGGTTTTGCTGACTAGCCCTTGAGCATTGCAGCTTTCTTTCTAAAATACAGTTGGCTTTTAATTGACATATAACAATTCTGTATATTTATAAGTTATTTCAGTATTGTTGTTTGTACCAGCCAAGACCTCAGTACCAGGACACCTGAATCAACCTCTGCCCTGTTCTACCCACAGAGACCCACAGCACTGACCATAGTGTCCTTGCAAAGCAGCCATTATTAGCTCTTTGTGAGCCAGTGTTGCTCCCTGCTGAGAAGTCTGAAGGTTTCTATTGGGTCATTTTGGTGACTCCTTGGTGAAATGAACCCTTTCACATCATTTGGTTCTTATGGAGGAGGATCTTGAATCCTAGAAAGATGGGTGGGGGCTTGGTGCAGGAACACACTTCACACATGTCTGCTACTTGCAGGATGCTAATTACCTTCTGGACCCTGGTGCTTGGAAGAGGAATGTTTAAAACACATTCAGAGTGTGGCAAACTTCAGCAATTCATTATGCCAAGATCTTGTGCCAATAGGAAATAAAAAGCCCTTCCTGAGAGACCTGGCTGAACTCAGCAATCGATCTCTGTGCGATTGTTAAGGGGAATGAATTGTCCTGTGGCCATTCCTGCTTTGGACTGTGATAGTCACCTCAGACCATTCCAATGAGTCAGATTAGGGCTGGGTGCACCAAGGCCAACCTGACGGTGGCTCTAGGTCCTTCACAGCATGGCAGGATGGTGAAAAGATGCTTCTTGGACTCTGAAGAATAATTGTAAGGGGAGCGAGGGCAGAGAGGTGCTGGATACGCCACTCTGATGAAGCAATGGGACCAGGTACAAGCTTCTCCCTGGAGTGGAGAAATGAAAATACCAGAATCTTTGGTTTGACAAATATAAAAAGGTCATTTCTACAGAGGTCATTGATGAACTAACACTTGAGGAGAGATGGAACTCAAGCAGAACAGTGACGCTTAGTTTATAGCAGGAGCACTGGGCTTCCTGTACCAATAACTCATGGGTCAGGTGTGCAGGGAGACAGGGATGAAGACGGGGCTCTTCTGGGACTCTGGCTGTGGAGACTGGTCACAAAGTAGTTGCTTATGGATCTATGTGATAACTGCTCTGATGTGTGAGCATGACCTGCAGATGATTTAAAGAGGAGCGCCTAAGAAAGTCAAGCTAGAAGGAGAAGGATCTGTATAGAGAGTTTTGAAGGATGGAGAGGGTCTAAGAAGAACAGGAGGAGGCAATGGAGAGAAGGCAGCATAGGTATCTGGAGGGAACCTTCAAAGGCCTGAAGTCAGATGGGCAGAAGAGGGCTGCTGTGAGTTGATGGTGAGTCCAAGGGAGGTTAGAGGCATACGTGGTAGAAGACGGTGTCCTGAAAGGCATCATGGGAGACAGGAAGTCTAAAGTGGGGAGCTGATAGCACAGCATGGTAGAGGTCAATTCAGTCAGAATTATGATTAAGAAAGATTTTCCTGGCTACAGTGGGTAATTATGATCATATAGGGGTATAACTGAGGTGAGACGGGAGTTATTGTGACATTTCTCTTGGCAACTGCTTCCTGCCATCTCACAAAATCAAGCTGTAACAGTTAGATAGATAGAAGGGGACTAACCCAGCCAAAGCAAGGATCCTTGGGGGCTCTCATAAATTTTACTCTGTCACAAAAAGATGGGCTTTGGGGAGCTGCACTGGAGAGACAGAAGAACAGAGAAGTTAGCTGGCCAGGCTTGGAGATATGACTTCCAGGCTCATACATGGAGTGCTTTGTCCTCCGCAATGCACTGCAGACTGACCCAGTGTGACTCTGTGGGAGGAGGGCCTTGCAGGTGGAGGCAGAGGGTTAATGGCTGCTGCTGAGTTGTGAGAGAGAGCATTTTGCAGGAATGTATGGAAAGGAGGCATCTCTATACAGCTAAATTCCTTTATTAACTTAATGAGTCTGGCTGCTTTCCTGGAAATGCAAGTGCTGTTTGGCACCATCGCCGCCTCAGAAAGGGTGTCATTAAACTGAGGATCTGGAGGAACGCACAATAGTGATAAACGAAGCTGCTGGGGAGACTGCACAGCCACACGCAGACTTTGCAAGATCTTCGGAATAGAGAATGCTCTTGCTATGAGACCTGAACCCAGTTACTGGAACTGGAGGTGTAGAAAGTAATGAAAGTAATTGTCAAGGTAATTCCATCCAAACAGGCAATGTTTGGTGCTGCCAAGGTCACTAGTGTTGAAGTCACTTAAAAGTTGAAGGACAGACTTCCAAGATATAAAACATGCTCTTCTCAGATTTCTCTGCCCTGATGTACCTTCAAGTCTGTTTATTTTGTCGGGGGGGGGGCGTGGTTTCAAGCTGAAGATCAGAAAAGCAAAGCAGCCAAACCAGTAGCTCTTACCTCCTACTAAGCTGAGATGGCAATGCTGCCTGTCTCCACGAATCCTCAGAGACAATTCTCTCCATGAATCCTCTCAAAGGCTCTCGTTGTCTGTCTGGAAACTAACTCTTACATGAGACCCTTTGCTTCTTCCCTTTATACCTCACTAGTGCTGGGATTAAAGGTGTGTTCTCTGTTTCTCTTTTATACTGATTCACTCTCATGTAGGCCTGGGTGGCCTTGAACTCACAGAGATCCATCTGCCTGTCTCCTGAGTCCTAGGATTAAAGGTGTGTACCCCTACTGCCTGGCTCTATGGCTGTGGTTAGCTTTGCATTTTGATCTCCAATGGTTTATTAAATCATAAATAATTCCTAAAAGGTGTGGTGGTCAGTGGCTTTATTAGGTCATAAAAATATATCACCATAATTCCCCTTTTTTGTCTAATACAAAAGAAGAAGGCTACAACTATATAAAAACTATATACAAGTACAATAAGTGTATGCAAGTATATACAGGCAATAAGTACATCAACAATATCTAGTCCATTTGCATTTGACAAATTCAGGGAAAACATTCCATTATCTATTCTATCTTGGTGAGGCTAAAGTCTTGCACCTAATCAAGTCTGTTTTCTACTCCTTTGGAGTGCTGGGAATTGGACCCCAGACCTTGTATTATGCTGGGAAAGAATTCTACAGCGCTACACCTACAATCTTGAGGCTGGGTTTTAAAGGACAAGAACTAAATGTCATGGCTTTGGTTTTTAAGTGTGTGTGTGTGTGTGTGTGTGTGTGTGTGTGTGTGTGTGTGTGTGTGTGTATGCATGAAGTGTGCTCACTTGTGAGTGTATGAAGGCCAGAGGATGACTTTAGGTGCCTATCTTTGTTTCTCTCCGTCTTATTTTTGAGGCAGGGTCTCTCACTGAGTCTGGAACTCATTGTTTTGGCTAGCTGAGTAGGAAGTTGTCAGGATTCCTCTGTTTATGCTTCCCTAGTATTGGGATTGTAGGTGCATGCTGCCATGGCCAGTGTGTGTGTGTGTGTGTGTGTGTGTGTATGTGTGTGTGTGTGTGTGTGTGTGTGTGTGTGTGTGTGTGTGTATGCGCATGCATGCATCAAAGAATAAGTATTTCGTAAACCATCGGTATTGTACATTGTGTTTTATATAATTTTATGACAGAACTCTAAAGAAAGTTTATATGTTTTAGGGTACCTCCACCATATTTGATTATATATTTACTAATTTTTCCAAAATATAATGTCAATCATATTCTTACTAATGATAAAAAGGAAGCCTGTTTATTCAGCAGTATCCAGTATTGGATTTATTTGTTGTATTATACCTGTTGGTATTTAAAAAAAAAAGTCAGCTAAATTTGCTCCTAATAATGATGTTCATGCCAAATAAATTAGGTCCCTTCTTCACACTAAAGATATGCACACACAAAATAAAAAATAGACAAACATCCAAAGAAAAGATGACAGAAGAATCAAAATCCAGATAGCACAGTTTTAACTGAAATGGGCATGTGGGAATCCAATTCAAGAATCTGCTGACCCTGATGATAACCCCTTATTTTCTTTCCATTTTAGAGATGAGAAAACCGAGGCATAGAGGTATTCAGACGTTTCTCCCAAGGGAGAAAGCTTGAAATTGGAGGATCTATTGGAATTCTGGGTTTATATTGTTATGGGGCACCTTCTGTCTCTGAGTTGAATTTCATTTTGAGAATTGGGTGTGGACATCTCACATCAATAAAACCTTCGCTGGTAATGTCAACTAAAAGGCTTCCTTTGAATCCACGGGATGCTAGGTTCCCCAGGAGCTTCTGCTGCAGAAGGAATGGGACCAAGTGGCTGTAAAACCTCTCTTTTTCCTGGCCCCCTGCTCTGGGTAGGACATTCTCTGAGTCCTCACAGTAACTCACCAAGTTGGAAAAGGGGGTCCAGAGAGGGCAGGAGCTTGTAAGGCCACTCAGCTGGTAGGCTGTGGACACAGGACTGAAGTCAGATTATTGTATGTGTTCCCTTATACATCTCTCTTGCCAGCTAGGAAAGTGTGTGTAGGGGATTCACATGAAATCAGGTTTGCGCTCAGCCCAGCTGGGAAGCATCCGTGGCTCCCCCACTCACTCTTGGCTCCCATCCCAGGCAACACTTCCACATGGTTGGGTGCTCTGATAAAAGTTTTATTTTTCAATTACATGCTCATTGTAACAAATCCAACAACACAAAGGCAGATAAAGTAGGCAGAGAAAGGGCTCCCACCTCCAAGTCTCAGTCCTAGCTCTCAGTTTTGGCTGTGTTCAATGCTGCTAGAGCAGCAGGCTCAGAGACCAGCATTTCCAGGCCCCATTCTGTGGCTTACTGATGCTACAACCTGGGAACTATTGCTTCACTTACTGGGAGCCTCAGTTTCCTCATCTGCAAAATGGGGATTAAGATACTTATCTCACCAGTTTGCTGCTCGGTTTAAATATTTAGATGTGTGTCTGGAAAGGAACAAGCATTTGATAAACCATTAGCTATTTTTATTATGTGTGGTGTACAAACCTAAAATGAGTATTAACACTCTCCACACTGTGCCAGAGCCTCCTTTTTACTTTACAATATGTTGACATCTCTTTCCAAGTCTGTACATATGGTGCTTCTTAAACAGCAGTGTAGAATTGTGTTGGTAGGATAGACCACAAGTTACTCATTCTGATGCACATATTTAAATTATTTCCACTTTCAATTATTCATTACATTTTTATTGTTTAAAACAACTTTTGTTCCTTTTATTAATAATTTATTTAACTTTATTTTATGTGCATTGGTGTCAAGCTGTCAGATCCCAGGAACTGGAGTTACAGACAGTTGTGAGTTGCTATGTGGGTGCTGGGAAATGAGCCCAGGTCCTTTGAAAGAGTAGCCTGTGCTCTTAACTGCTGAGCTATCTCTCCAGCTCCTCTTTTTATTATGTATATTTGTATGTGTCCCTCAGAGGCTGGAAGAGGGCATCAGATCTCTGAGCTGGAATTACATACAGTTGGGAGCTGCCATGTGGGTGCTAGGACTCAAACCTGGGTTCTCTGCAAAAGCAACCAATGCTTTTAACCCCTGAGCCACTTCTTCAGGCACTTAAAACAATTTTTAAATTTAAATATATTTGACCATATTCTTCCCCTCCCCCAAGTCCTTCCAGGTCCCACCCTCTTCCCTCCCCACCCAACTTTAAGTTCTTTCCCAAAGAACAATCAAAATCCCAATATACCATTAAAAACCATTAAAAGTGGATGGAGAGATGGCTCAGCAGTTAAGAGCACTGGCTTCTCTTCCAGAGGACCCATGTTCAATTCCCAGCACCCACATGGCACCACACAACATCTGTAGCTCCAGTACCAGGGGATATGATGCCCTCTTATGGCCTCCAAGGACACCAAGCAACCAAGTGGTGCACATATGCACATGCAGACAAAACATTCATACCCATAAAACATAAAATCACATTAAAATTCTAAATAAAAAGATCACAAACAGTAGTATACTTTGTGATTTACATAATTTTATTAGTAGAACAAGATTGTGAAGGAAAGTTAAAGGATTTAGAATACAGACATAAAATTTTATTGTATATTGTATAAAATCTTACCAAAATATGGTGCCAATCGTCTCATTGATGAATTAAATAAGGAAGACTGCTTCCACAATCCTATCCAACACTGGATTTACTAATTTGCCCCTATTATATTAAAGAAATGCCCACTCAGTTTGTTCATAATTCAGGCAGTCATACAAAAGTAAGTCAAGTAACTGCTTCACAACTACAAATATGTGTGCATACAAAATCAAAGACACAAACATTCAAAGATAAAGGTGACAAAGGAATCATCATCTGTCTGAATAACACAACTTTTAACTCAAATGGGCATGCAGAAGCCGAATTCAAGCACCTCATGACCTTATGATATCCACAAAATTTCATCCCGTTTTAAAGATGAGAAAACTGAGATATAGAGGGATAAAGAGGTTTGCCATAGTCAGACAGCTGGTAAGTGTTAGAATTGAGAAGCAAACCCCATATCATCCAGACATCAGCATCTGACCTGTGTGGTCAGCCATGCTCCATCCATGAAGCAGTTCATCTCTGTGCTGGATCTGAAGAAGCTTTGAAATATGGCAGCTCTTCTAGCCTGGGACACAGATTTCCAAGAGGCTCATCTCTGCCACACTTTCTGCAAACTTTAGGCAATTCTCCCATCTGCAATGCAAAGGGGATATGTGGAGATAGGAAGATATCTGGGCTAGCAGAAAACACTCTTGTTCCTCTTTGCTCCTGAGGATGGAGAGAGCAGGATGCAGGCGACAGGACAATTCCTCCTCATACTGCATTAACGTCCCTGTACATTTATTTCAAATAGCCCATAACTCCTGCTTTCATTTCTGCACGTGCCTATCAGTGTAGTAAATCCTGAGCACTCTGCCTTTTTTTCCTTGTAACAAAATAGAATCAGAGTTTCTTGTGTTCAAAAGCTAAGTGTCCATAAATCAGAACCTCTTGAATCGGAAGATGTATGTGGATCCATGAAGACACGGCTTTGAATTATTTATCAAGAAGGGGTGCTACATGGAAACTGGGGTTCATCCAGCTCTGTGGCAAAATGGATGGCTTCTTAATACGCATTTGCAATTAAGAGGGGACCTTATGTGACTTTAATGGACTACTCATTGTCTGGTACTTTCTCACCCTTCCATTCTCCTTATGTCACAAGCTGCAGTCACTTACTTGTATTCAGAGATCCCTCAAGCATCTTCATGGGCTAGCTAGAGCTGCCTATCTTGCAAAAAGTCAAGCAATTGGAAATAGTGTGTTATTGAGTGTGATAGCTAATACTGATTGTCAACTTCACAGGATGTAGAACCATCTAGGAGACACACCTCTTTGCACGTTCATTGAGGGTGGTTCTAGACTGGGCTGATTAAGATTGGAAGACCTACCTTAAATGCGGGTGACAACATTCAGTGAACTAGTCCCACAAATGAATACAAAGAAGACTAAAGCTGAGCATCAGTGTTCACAGTTCCGATTCCTGACTGCAGGTGCAGTGTGACCAGCTGCTATACACTCTTGCTTCTGGGTCACTTCTGCTAATGGTGGACTGCATCCTTGGATTGTGAGCCAAATCAGCTCTTTCTTCCTTAAATCATGTTTGTCATGTATTTTGTCTTGGCAATAAGAAAATTAACTAATATAAAAAGTAGATTCTGAGAGCGTGGTTTGATTTTGCAATAAATTTGACCATGTGGTTCTTAGCCCCTGGGGACTGATTTGCTAGAGGTATGTGGAAGGGTTTGAAACTTTAGGCTTAAAAATCCCTAGAATTCTGCAATCAGAATTTGATGGTCCATTATGGTCGGAGTTTGACAGTCCAAAATGCTAGAATTGTGGACAGTGGAGGTTCATGAGCTTTCAGAGTGATACAAAGAAATAGGATAGAGGCCATTCCTATTATATTGTCCTCGTCTCTGTCTGTCTGTCTGTCTGTCTGTCTGTCTGTCTGTCTGTATTTCTCTTCTCTGTGTGTGTGTTTATGTACATGTGCATGTGCATGTGCACACATATGAGGGGGATGTGTGTACTTGTAAGCCAGAGGTCAACTTTGGAAGTAGATGGCTCCCCAGGAACCATCTACTATTTTATTATTTATAAAAGGCTTCTCATTGGCTTGATGCTCACCAAGTAGGCTAGACTCCTTGATGGTGATATATCTTTCTACTTCTTCAGTGCTGGGATGACAAGAACACACAACCATTTCCAAATTTCATTTTTTAATGAGAACTCTAGGAATTGAGATCAGTTTCTCAAGCATGTGTGATGAATACTTTATGCAATGAGCTATCTCCCAGCCCATCATTCATATCATATTTCCAATGAGCTCTCTCCCCAGTCCACCATTCATATCATATTCTAGAGAAGAATATGGCTACATTCTGCTTGTGGCCTGATAGATAAAGTAAGGGTGAATTGAAAAGTCATGGACTACTTTGTTTGGTGGAGGAAATGTCAAGGCTATGGAATGGCTTCTGTCCACTGCTCTCTACAGTGAGGAAGATCAGCAGTGAAGCAGAAAGACACTAAAATGGACAAAGTAAAAGGCAAGTTAAATAGAGTGAGTTTAAAGTTATAAGTAAAGCAGGTCCATAAGCATCTGCAACTGTTGGTGAGACTCCTGATATTAAAGACAGACCCAATTCTGCTTACACCAGGGGAACAGAAAGGGTGTCTCTGCAGCAAGACCCAACTATAGAATGCTCCATCCTGTGAAAATGAAAAGGAAAAAATGGAGAATGATGCTCAAGGAGTTCCTGCCCCAAAGAAACTGTATAGGTTCACATAGGCCACTGCAGCTTTGGTCCAAGGCATCCAGGCTACACCTGCCACTTGCAGCAGAACTTGGGGTCATTGTCCATGTAGCTGTGGTCTTGGAAGGTAGGGACTGTGGAGTCTGACTTCAAGGTTCCCGAGAATTGTTGGGGCCAAACAATGTGTGGTAAGGGAAGAATCCTTGCAAGGAGGCTCTGAGGGACCACTGTGTGGATCTATGAAGGCCACACCTAAGTTGCATGGTGACCTGAGGATGTTGGACATGCCAAGGGTATCTACTAAGGAAATATTCAGGCAGAAGAACTGGACAGACAGGGCTGCTTATGCCCTTTTGATGTCCTATGGTTCCATCACAAGTCCCAGATACCCAGCATGGAACTGCAGGATTTGGTGTTCTTTCTGTTGGAAGTCATCTTGCTTTGATCTGAGCCTTCCTCAGTATGACCTCTTCCTTTTAGACTAAGAGTGTTTTTTTTTCTGTTCCATTGCATATTGGAAGTGAATAACTTTTTTTATATTACAGGGGCTTATATTTAAAATGTTGCCCAAGTTTTAGAAATGACTGTAATTAAACATTTTTTAGAAGTCTTGCAACATCTAAAGACTAGGCAGACATTTGAGATTGAACTGAATGCAATTTTATATTATGAGATGATTAGGGGGCATGGCTTAAAGGTGATGTTAGGTGTCAGGTTGACAAGGGATGGACTTAACGATGGTTAATGTTAATTGTTAATTTGAGAGGACCTATAATTACCTAGAAAACTCTTGGGCGTGTCTGTGAGGAAGGTTCTATATTGGTTATTGAAGTGAAAAGATCCATCCTAGATGTGGTGGAATCATCTCATGGGCTGGGATTCCAGGTTTATAAAAGTGAAGGGAGCCAAGCATCAGCAATCATCTCTCTGCTTCCTTAAAATGGACACTGTGTGACTAGTTGTTTCCTGCTTCTGCTCACGATGCTTCCCACCATGATGGGCTGTACTTACAAACTGATCCAAAATAAGTCCTCCCTTTCTTAAGCTGCATGTTTCAAACATTTTGCTATAGAAATGAGAGAAAGTGACGCATCCTGGATGAGGGATTGACTATTTCAGTGCCCAGGGGCCAAGGGGGGGCATGTCTGGCCAGTGCAATGTGTCTGGCTTATAATACTTAATTTTCAGCATAGTATGTGAATGTGGATGACTTGGATGAAGATTTCAGAGGAAGATGCCTTATTGACTTTGTGGGTGACACAGACCTGGGAGTTACAGTGAGCACCTAATAGTTATTCAGCATCCAAAAGGATTTTGGTAGGTTGGCAGGTTTACCAGAAATGAACAAGATGCCAGGACATAAGGATAAATTTAAAGAGTTACTAATAGGCTGTGCATGAATCAATGACTTATCGGGCTGGAGTGATGGGGAGGAAGAGTCACCAGTGAGTGAGGTGTTGAGTGGGCTTCTCCATGTGTTCTGGCTTTCCATATGCCCAGCTTCAGGGAAGCTTGTCTTACAAGACTTAGGAACACAGACTTTTGTTCATCAATCCTTGGTTGCAATCCTGCCTTCCACTTAGCAGGCTCTCTGTTGCATTTGCTGAATTATGAACATGCATTCTGTGTTTCACTTAGAATATTCTTTGCTCCAAACTAATTCCTTCTTTTTCTGTGGTTTTGGAATTGAACCCAGGGCCTTGCAATGCTAGGCAAGTACTCAACTACTGAGAAACATCACCAGGCTCTTTAAATGATTAGTTTACTGGACTAAACTCAGGAATCAGCAACTTCTAGGGCACTTGTCCTAGCAGCTCATACTACAGAGGATATTGTATTGGTTGACTTTTCATGTAGCCCATGCTGGCCTCAAACTTGCTATGTAGCTAAGGATGGCTTCAAACATCTGATCCTCCTGCCCCCACTTCTCAAGTACTAAAATTATGAGTGTGCTACCACATCTAGTAATGTCATGCTAGGGACTGTACTAAAGGTTTATGTGAGTGCTAGGCAAGCACTCTACCAAGAGAACTACATCTATGCACACTGCTCTTAATTATAGTATTTCTTATACCATGAACACATTATACATCTTTTATTATATTACCCTGTCAGGTGGAAAGCTTGGCAATAACAGGGCTTGGTTTTGATTAATCTCTGACTCATCAATACATCCTGAATTCTTGATGCTCAATATAAGTTCATGGACCTAATGGGTGAGAAGTGCTGGACCATGACTTTAATTTCCAACAAAGCTCAATGGTCTGAGAATTGGAGATGGGACAAACAGTCAAGGACCTTGACTACAGTGGGTGAAATATAGTGAATGAGTTCAAGAGATTCCAGTGTATGGCAGGTGGGACAGAGTTTGAAGGGGGTTAAGTGAAACAGGAGCTGGGATGTTGGTTGGATGAAACAAGTAGGGTCGATTTCCAAGCTCAGAGCATCCTTTGAGCTTGGAGGTAGACTTGGGTCTTCTGACTCTAAACCTAGTCCATTGTGTCTATGTTACAGCCATGCATGAGGCATGGGAGGTGGAGTTCAGGACTATGACAGGGCCCTGGATCTTAGAAAATGTGGCATGGCATGGCATGTCAGATATCTTAGGTGTTGAATAATAAGCCAAGCAGTGGTAGTGCACAACGTTAATCCCAGCACTCAGGAGGCAGAGGTAGGTGGAACTCCGTGAGTTTGAGGCCAGCCTGGTCTACAGAGTAACCTCCCCCCAAAGAAACCTATCAGGAGATAGGTGTAGGCATATATTAAGGAGACCTTAGACTGTAAGTAGCAGAAACCAACACAAAGCAGGATTAAGTCAAAGAGGCAATGCATTGTCTTCCAGTGTTCTAGAAAGAGCAGATTAGATAGGCTGGGCAGAGACAGGGACACAGCTGGGTCTAACTACAATCAGAACCAAGATTTTCTCTTCTTTTAATCTTTTAAAAATTTATGCCTCTTCTCCTTCCTCTCCTCCCACTACTTCTTCCTACATCATCCACCCCCACAATCCACCCCTCCTGGTATTAGCTCAGAAAGATGCAGGCCTCCCAGGGGCTTCAGCAAAGCATGGCATATCAAATTTCTATAAGACCAAACACCTCTCCCTGTATCTGGGCTGGGCAAGAAAATCCAGCATGAAGAATAAATTCCCAAGAGCCTGTCAAAGCACCAGCCCCTGTTCCCATAGACAACTTTCACATATATCCAGAAGGCCTAGTTTGGTTCCATGCAGGTTCCCTGGTTGTCACAGAACCAAGATTTTAATGCCAACAACTCATTCTCTCCTTCCCTCCTTTTTCCCCTCCTTCCCTTCTCCCACCTCTCCCATTCTTCTCTTATCCCATCCCTTGCCTCTTGCACACATTTGTTCCATTCATTGTTCCCATGATGACTGTTTTCTTCCTGTGCATGTCACATGGCAGCCATGGGTGTTTTTTTCAGAGCTTTAGGCACTAAAGAGGATGGCTCCAAGGAAGAAGCCTGTTGCTCAGAGGCTTCGAGGTTCTTACTCCTTGATCACCACATGCCATGAGGTCAGGGAAAAAAGAGCTCATAGAGTGGTAAATAATAGACATTTATGAGAATCCAAACAGCAGTTGTGATGACTATGGCTAAGGACAGGTACAGCTGACTCACTCTGGGAATTCATAGGCTCACCTGCTGGAAAGTCTGAGTGTGAAATGATGCCAATGCCAGGTCAACCCAGTGGCTCTAGTGCATTTTTGAAGGTCCCTCCTCACCCTGTCTCTGTCTTCAGGAGTACTTACTTTGTGAAATCAAGACCAAGCTTCAGTTTGCAGCTACCTATCCATGTGGAAAATCTGAGAGGAAGAAGAAACCTTCTAGAAGGTTTTTCATAATTACTAAAAGGTTTTATTACCTGATTCTCCCATAGAACCTTACTCTTCGTTTCCCTGGCTTGAACTGGGCCACATTTTTTTTCAAACAAATATGTAGCCAGGAGAGTCTACATAGATGGGTTTAGTTCTGCTCATGAGTGAGCCTGTAGCCAGGAGACTGGGATTGCCCTTTTAGAATTATTATACTTCTGAATTTCTTGAGTACTAGCTAGTGGGAGCTAATAGTTAGCTTATCCTATGTAACGAAATACCTAAAAAATCAGGAGCCAAAATTATAATCTATCTACTTAGAATTTTCTGGGTTAGTAGTCTTGACTGTGTTTGACAAATGCTTCTTCTATTCAACTTGGATCTCCTCTGCATCTGTGGGCAGTGGATGGGTTAGTGAGAGTTGAACTCAGCCTGTGCTGAGTGGCTTCGGTAACTAATACCCTCTCCTCATGATTGTCATTTTCCAGTAGGCTACCCTGGGCTCATGAAATTAACTTGAGGTTCCAAGACCTATAAAAGAGGACAGGTCTAGTGCATAAACAATTTTCAAGTATCTTCCTACCTTCCTGATTTACACTTGTCACTGTCCTCACATTAGAGCAAGACCAGCATCAGGTGGGAGTAAGATAACTCAAGGGGGCACACATGAGAGAAAGGGAAAACATAGGGTCCATAAATGTGCCTCATCAAAGAGAACCATGATGCTGGGAGAAAGCAAGTTTTGACCATAGGACAAAAAGGGAAGGAATGTTCTAGAAAAAGTAAGGGTGAAAGAGAGAGATTATACAACACTGGGACGAGTGGGTGAAACATTTGGATGCAGCAAAAATTTGGGGACAACAAGGCATAATTTCATGAGGCAAGGGGTCAGGAGAGCACAGGAGTTTGCATTTGAACTTGAAAGAAGACCAACTTAACACCTGAGCAGTGCCAGGCTCAGAATTAAATATGGGGCATGTATTGTTTCACTTAATTCTTGAGTTTGCAGATGAGGAAACAGGCTTGAAGGAGTTCAGCAGCTTCCTTAAGGAAGTCTAACTTCAGACTCATGGTTTCTGACTTTCAGGTCTGAAGAAAGTGGCAGTTGATTGAAGAAAGAGGAGGAAACTGGTGGATCAAGAGTACTGATGTCACCTTTGTGTTGGGCAGAGTGGGCCTGGATGTGAAAAACTTCAGTCCAGAGAACTAAGACCCATGTCCAAGTTCTCAGAGTTCATGAGTGCAGAGCCCAGGCTCCTGAGTACTGTGACAACAGGCAAAGGGCTGTCTGTGGAGACCTGCACGAGGGCTTTACGATTCCCCCATAGAAAGTATGTGAGGGCTTAGAACCACTCACCAAAGGTTTAACTGTGTATTTTAATTCATCTTCAAAGTACCTGGGGATAGATTTTAGAGTTGAAGAAACTGAGGATAATCAATTATCTTGTAAGTGCTTATTTGATCACACACACACACACAGACACACACAGACACACAGACACACAGACACACACACACACACACACACACACACACACACGTAACCAGGATACAGGCAAACTTGGTAAGGTCTGATCTCAAAGCCCACTATTGTTTTTTAAATTAATTTTTATTTAAATTAAAAAATATTATTTTATATACCAACTCCAGTTCCCTCTTCCTCCTCTCCTCCCATTACCTCAACCATCCTCCATTCCACCTCCATCTAATCCTCAGGGAGGGTGAGGCCTCCCATGAGGGATCATCAAAGTCTGTCACATCATTTGGGGTGGGACCTAAGCCCTTCCCTGTGTACCTAGGCTGAGAGAGTATCCCTCCATAAGGAATGGGCTCCAAAAGTCCACTCATGCACTAGGGATAAATACTGGCTCCACTGCCAGAAGCCCCATAGACTTCCCAAAGCCCCCAACTGACACCCACGTTCAGGGTTCCTGGTTCACTCTTGTTCGGGTTCCCCAGTTGTCATTCTAGGGTCTGTGAGTTACCATTTGCTCAGGTCAGCTGTTTCTGTGGGTTTATCCAGCATGGTCTTGAATCCTTTTCTCATCACTCCTTCCTCTCTACAACTGGATTCCAGGAGTTTGGCTCAGTGTCAAAGTCCGCTTTTATCTACTATGCAGCTAACACCAAGCTTATTAGCATTGGACAATCAGTGCTTGTCACATGTGCTGTCCATCACTGTGTTATCCAGTCCCATGAGGGGGCACGGATGAAATAGGCCCTTAGGTCTGTGCAAAATCAGTGTCTGTGGGACACAACGTAAGCCCTGATCTGGAGGAGGACTGGGGATTACCAGTTGCTTCTCAGGGTTGAAATTTTGGGACAGCCCAGCAAGAGATGAGGCAACTTCCCTAAGGCCTCAGAGGACATCAGAGTAGAGTTCAAGTGGGAAGACAATTCTGTGTATCTGCAATTAATTTACCATGGAATCATGGTGTGAGGAGGTGGCATGATTGCTGATGACAGCAGGCATTCACCAAATCCACACCACAGGTGTTAGATTAAATTCTTTTCATCATTTATTCTTTCCCCTTTGATCTCCAAATCTCAGGGAAATGGGTGAGAAACAAGTGCATGCCATATGATGCTGAGACCCTGAGACCTTTGGTTGTTACACAGCAATAGCTAGCTGATATACTCATTGGCATCTGAAGTGGTAGGCCTCCATGACAAAACCCTGAAATATGTGGCAGTTGCTTTGAGAGTGGCTGGCAGGTGGTGAAGAAAGTCTCACAGAAGCCTGGCAAAATGACACATTATGCAATGGCAAAACATTTGGTAGACTGTCACTTGCAATAACCCAGAAGGTAAAAAATGTGCCCGAGGCATTTGTCAAGTTAGATGAAGGGATTCTGTGGCAGGATGTTGAAAGTGGGAGCTGGCTGCTGCTAATCACATTTGAAGGAGGTAGGCTTAGGCAGGAATTGGCTAGTTTGCAAGCAGAATTCCAAGGGACTGTAGATGGCTCTGGAATTGTAGAGTGAACAAACAAAACATTTTCTCATTACACAGGAGCCGTGGCCTCTATGTAGCCTTGAAGTGAGACTGGGGCTTTGACTGTAAGATTTTCTGGGTTGCTGTGCAGTGGCAGCTAGCTGAGCGCTGCTTTGCTGGTCATTGAACATGCTTCATCTCATTGGACCCTTGTAGTAGCCTCAGAATACAGATGCTGCCATTTCCATTTCAGTGATGGAGAAACTAAGGCTGACAGAGGTTTTGAAACACAACCAAGGTCATTCAGATCAGAGTAAACCAGAATTAGAGTTGGGATACAATCATAGATCTGACTCCACAATACATACTTCATCCTGGAAAACTGCCCCGCCTACTGAGATCACCCTGTCCTCTACTGCCAAAGTGTGGGCGTAGGGTAGGGCAGGTGGACAGGACCCCAGAGATGTCCACATCCTATGTCTGGAGATGGCAAGGGGGAATTAAGGTTGCTGAGCAGCTGACCTTCACATGGGAATACCTGCATGGGCCCTGTGTAATCACAAACACCTCATAAAGAGAAGGTAGGGGAAGGTCACTTAGGATGAGGATGACATCATTGTTGTGGTGCTGGCACTGGAGGTGGAGGAAGGGGCACGACCTGAGGAGTGTACACAGCTAAGTAGCTAGTTAAGGTGAGGAAACAGATCTTCCCTAGAGAGCCCTGCCTGGGTTTGGATTTCAGCCTGCTAGTGGCGTTCTGACCTCCAGAATTTAACACACACCAACACACACACACACACACACACACACACACACACACACACACACACACTTCTGGCATTTGAATAGACACATATGTTTGTATTGATTTGTGTTTATAGATCTCTGCGGCCATGGCTATGCATACGCAAGGTGTTCTAGAGGAACCCCATACCTTTACACATTGTGTGTGCATACACACATTCATGGGGGCTTCTGGGCTAAAGTCAGAACCTGTCTGTTCCATCTCCATGGCCCCTTCCTGATAGGGGCTCTGGGCAGAGAGGTAGCACAGGAGCCCTTAGCAGGAACCATTAATTTGCTCTCTCTTGCCCAGGGCTGGAGTAAAATGAAGCTTGTTTTCCATTTCTACACCAGGAGAAGGAGTGTATTGATTTTTCCTCACTTCTGATTGCTCACATTACAGGCTTGTTTCTAAATTATCGACACTTGGATCATTCATTTCACTGCATAAACATACTTTACAAGTCACTTTAGTCCCTTTGAGACATAGTTCTGGGTGGACCCCAAAGAAGTCCGTGTTGTAGAGCAGTGTTCTCTGCTCAAAGGGCACCCCACTGAGGACCAGTTCAGCTGTGCATGCCCCCTTTAATTTTTCATTTACTAACTTTCTGGTTAGTTTTTGTCAACTTGACACAAACTAGAGTCAGCTAGGAAGAGAACCTCACCCAAGGAACTGCCTTCATCAGATTGGCCTGTAGGCAACCCTATGGGTTTTTTCTCCATTAATGGTTGCTAATAAAGGGAGGTCCACACCACTATGAGCTGTGTCACCCATGGGCATGTGGTTCTGGGTTGCATAGGAAAGCAGGCTGGCCGATCCATGAAGAGCAAGCAAGCCAGCAGAGCTCCCCCATGGCCTCTGCTTCAGTTCCTGCCTCAAGGCTCCTGCCTTGAGTTTCTACTCAGATTTCTTTCAACAGTCAACTGTGATGAGGGCATCTAAACCAAATAAACCCCTTCCTCCCTAAGTTGATTTTGGTCACGGTATTTTATCACAGACACAGAAAGCCAAGTAGGATGCTTAACCATTAATTTGTTCAAAAGTAGTGCTGAGGGCTAGCAATCTACAGATTGTGGTCACTGAGAGTGTGGCTGAGGGCACCAGCAGGTCCCTTATAGAACCAATTACCTTAGAACATGTTGTACTAGCTATGTGGAAGACCCCCACAATCCTTCTCAGTACTTACTGAGTAAAGAAATTCAAAATATAGGGGAGAGGAGGATGAGGGAACAGGTGGCAAGGAGGAGGGAGAAGAGGAGGAGGAGGCAAAGACGTGACTGACCAGATCCTCCTCCTGTGCTGTCATTCTCACCAGGTAAGGGCCTATGGAATAATCTCCAAGCCTTCTTTAATCAAGCAAGGCCAACCCAGCCACTCAGGAGTCCACAGGCTTATGGGAGCTGCCTGACACCTAAGGGATGGTGAGAAACTGGACAACTTTTGGCTTGGACCTCAAAGATGCTGCCCATCTCTGCAGGCAATCCACCCCTTGATTACATTCCCCATCCTCTCTCCTAGTTCAGCACCTGATCATTTTCTCAATTCTGACTTGGACTTCAATGCAAGTTTCCTGTGGTGTTGTTCCTTTGAGACAGGAATCCAGCCCAAATCCCTGGGTCCGACCTTCTTAAAAGAGATTTCTAATACTCTCCTCTGTCCATCACTTTCATTTCATAGATTTCCAAAGTCCTACAAGAGATTAGCTGGGATGGAAAAAGTGACCACTAACCCCAGCCATGTGGATTGTTTTTCTGGATCCTCTCCTCTGCCCCACGTTGAGTACCCCCAGAAGTATTGGTTGCACTCAAGGTTGATTGTCTTATTTTAAAGTGCTGCAGGCCCCCTTCCTCCTATGGGTGGACTCTGTGGAGAGCTCAAGCCTCCATGCTCTCGCACCACCTTCTGATACCCAGGGTGAGAAGAGGAAAAGGCCAAAAGTCATCCAGCCAGCTTCCTACCATCCACAGGAGCCTTGCCTGTTCAAAGGAGGGTTGGTGATTCTTCCAGAACTTAACTGGTGAGGGCTTGTCTCTTATTATTCCATCCAGCTGGGCCTAGGGAAAACACAGGACATTCTTCTATGGAGCAAAAGCAGCGATGTTGCTCACCTACCCACCAGCCATCCCTCCCTTGTCCTCTGAATAACTCCAACAGTATTCTGTGTGGTAGTGGAGCACTAAAGGGGTAGCTAAGTATAAAAAATGCTAACTAAAGGGCCAAGTGTTTTGGCTCTTCTTGCACTAGGCTTAGCAAATAGGATGGAAACAGACTATTGTTTGTAAAAAGAAAAAAAGAGTGCCTTGACAGGGGAAAAGCAGGGTGGCTTTCCTCTCCTTCCCTCCTGCTTCCTGCTTGCTTTTGGTCTGCAATGCAGACATGATGGCTGGAGCTTCAGTAGTCATCTTGGGCCATGAGACCTGAGGATGAGATCTATGGATGATAGATCTAAGGATGATGGTGCAGAAAAACTATTGTCTTGACTTCTGCTGCCTGTTCTAGGATTTCTTGCACATGAAGGTAAAATAAAGTGTTTCCATTTTATGTTACTGAATGTAATTACTGATGTAAGAGAATGTATACACTTAGCTCTACCCAGAACACCCTTGGTGGCCCATGCTCTAAGAATCTACTGATTTTTAAAAATTCTGTTTCTAAATCTCAACATGTTCTTGCATTTCCAGTTGGGCAATAAGCCTCTACTTAGAACAATGTCTTGCAACATTCTTAATACTGAACCCTTTAGTACAGTTCCTCATATTGTGGTGAGCCCCAACCATAAAATTATTTTTGTTGCTACTTCATAACTGTAATTTTGCTACTGTTATGAATCATAATATAACTATTATTTTGGATATAGAGGTTTGCCAAAGGGGTCGCAACCCACAGGTTGAGAAACAGTGACTTAGATAGTAACAATGCTGTGCTAGGCCATGTTCAGATTAAGGTTTATAGCATCTTGGTAGTTGGAGGTAGTCAGGAAATCAAATGGAGAAAGCCTTGTTATAAAGCAGTAGCTGGAATCAGATCCATCAGGGTCTTCTAGGGACTCCTCCAAGGCAGGTAAAAGTTTAGAATAAAGTAGCAATTAATACAAGCTAAAGGTGCCTGGCAAAGAAGTTAGTCTGTGCAGCACAGAAGAGTCCAGTCCACTCCACAGAGGCTGTGTGTGGTGCATGATATTGACTGTTGACTCCGTTGTGCTGAGAAACACCTAGGCCATCAGCAAAGCACACCAGGGGGTGTGTCAATGGTGCTATTTCCAGAGAAGTGTTAGATCGTGACTGAGTTACGATGGACTCAACATTTGATTAGACTTTTAAAAAGTGAAAGCTTAGTTGGAGGTAGTGTGTAGATGAACTGTGCCTTCGATGGATACACCTTGGCCCCTCCCATTTTGATTGCTCTCATTGCTCTACCCTGTGCTCCCTGCCATAGTTTTCTACCACATCACACACAGGCCCAGAAGCAGCTGACTAACATAACCATGAACCAAAACCTTTGGAACCATGAGCCCAGTGTGAAACCTTCTCTTACACTGGTTTCTCATCATTTTGCCATAGTGGTGGAAGTGACTGACACTGTGTGTGTGTGTGTGTGTGTGTGTGTGTGTGTGTGTGTGTGTGTGTGTCTGTGTGCGCGCGCGTGCATGGTCAAGACTGAGCTTTGGCACTTGCTTTCTTGTATGGGCTATTAAGGACAGTGTGCACTCTGACTATTGGTGCCCTCTCTGTCATATTTTTTTTAAGATTTATTTTTTTATTTATCATGTATACAGTGCATGCCAGAAGAGGGCACCAGATCACATTACAGATGGTTGTGAGCCACCATGTGGTTGCTGGAAATTAAACTCAGAACCTTTGGAAGAGCAGCAGTCAGTGCTCTTAACCCCTGAGCCATCTCTCCAGCCCCCTCCCTGTCATATTAACTATTTTGATAGCACCCAAACACTGTGTCTGTGTCTTTTAAGTATGTCACCATCCCTTGATTCTAACCTCTTCTCCTATCTATCTAATCAGGAGCCAGGGAATCTGCCTGAGTTCAAATCCTGAGTTCATGTAAATGATTTACCCCACACATGTGCAGATCTCAGTAATACTAAAAATGGAAGAAAAGGCCTGAGTGTGTGTGGAGGGACCATAGAGCCTCTCCTGTCAGGGATGAAGACTCAAACCATTCCCCTCTTCCTCTCCCAGTGCTGAGGATTGAATCTATGGCCTCATACATGCTAGATACATTCTCTGCCACCGATTCATTTTCCACATCCCTTTTTGCTTATTATTTCAGGGTATTACTAAGCAGTGTGGGCTGGCTTTAAGATTACTGTGTAGCCCAGGCAAACCTAAAACTCACAGTCCTTCTGTCTCAGTTCCCTGAGTAGCTGGCTTACAGCACCACTAGGTTGGGCTAAAGCTCAGGCTCTGTGTTGTTTCTTTTAATTTTCTCATTGGTTATCTTCTGATTACTTGGTAATTATCAACTTCTACTATCACAGCAACCACCTCTTTCCCTCATCTCAAAACAACAGAGATGTCATCAATGTCCCTCCTTCTGAAGTCAGCCTCCACTTGGCCCATGCAAGTGCCCATCTATGGTCTTTGCTACTTAATTGTCTCCCTCAGTGGTTAAGCTGAGTAAACCCACTGAGGCATAGCAAGACTCCCACCACTTGTGGTTCTTGGTTTTCATTCTAACATCACCATGATTGGCCAGAGCATCAATTATTTCATTCATGAAGGTAAACAGGGGACAAGGTAAACAAGGGACCACAGACATTTCTGGAAAATCTGAACTAATCAAGAGAAAGAGTGAAGGCAGTGAAAATGCCACTTCAGAGGAAATAGATTGCTGGAGGACTGGTGAGAACTTCTAAAACCCTGTCCACCCCAAAACATTCACCCTGGCTTCAAACAAGTCCCTAGGGGTCCTGCCCAGTCTTCTCACTCCTGCATGACCATGAAGAATTGACATTTCTTCATGTGACACTGAGGTATCTGGAATCTATACCACAGTATCCAGAATATAGCCACTGGTCACTTGTTATTTATACTTAACTTCATATTAACCTAAATGAAACAAAATGAAAGAGTTGATTGTTCTGTTACCCCTGCCTCCTTTTGTGTAGAGCAGAAGAAGGACATCATATCCCAGGAGAAAATTCTCTTGGGCGGTGTTGAGCAATTGCATCAAATTTCAGCCAGAACTTGCGAATTAGCATCATTACAAAGATTTACACGCACGCATGCGCGCGCGCACACACACACACACACACACACACCAATCACCTCCTCTTAAAATTATTTGTTCTTATATATTTTTAAATTGAAGGGTAATTTATATCGGGTAGAAAGCACAAATCTTAAGAGTACAGGTTGATGCAGTTTTAATGTGGGTGTACCAACGTGACTACCACTCAAATCGATATGGGGAACATTTCCATCACTCCAGAAACTTCCCTTGTAGCCCTTGCCAAATGACCTACAATTCCTGCTCTGAAATGTGAAGCCTCATCTGCCTGTTCTCCAGCTCACAAACGGGATCTGACAGTACGTTCCCTTAACACCTGGTTCTTTTTCTCAGCAATGCTTGACAGGCTCCCCTGCTCCACATGTGCTTGTCTTACTTTATTGCTAGCCAGGGCAATGTTTACCCATCCCCCACTGAAGAATGTCTGGGTTGCCCCTAGGTTTTACCTATAATGAAGGAAGTTGCTGAATACTGTTTTAATGTCTTTCTCTGGTAAACCCCATGGTGTTTTCTGGCTTGGTCACTAACAGACTGCAACAATGACCTGTGCTAGAGGTTTCTGGTAAGAGTTGTGAAGGAATGTTTGCAGCTAAGCCCCTGCCTTCTGATACAGACAAGGAGGATAGTGAATGTACAATTTGTCTGTGAGGAAGACAGAGATTCACATGGAACAGTTTCACTGAAGGCCCTCAGATGGCCTGTGGTGTTGGTTTGTTTTGGGTGACACGATGTGCTTTGTAAGGGATTTTTTTAAGATATATTTTTTTTTAGTATATCTGTGTGTGCATATGTGTTTTGGTATGTGCATATATGTGTGTACACATGAGTACAGGTGCCTGGGGAGGGCAGAGCAGGGCAGGTGTGAACCTTCCATTGTGTGTGCTGGGAGAGAAGACTTGGAGCTTCTGGAAGATCAGTGTGGACTCTTGACCCCTGAGTCATTTTTGCAACTTCTGCTTTGTGGGGCTTTCATGTGAGAACATGGTCAAAGTGTAGGGAGCCTATGTTCCCAGAAGGCCCTGGGGATGCACAGCTTGTTAATGTATGTCAGTGATGCTCCCATTGAAAGCAAAGGGTCTGCTCTATTACCCATCTGTCTTGATGTTTTCTACTTCCTAACAATGCCCTCTTTGGGGGTCCTACATGAATTAGAAGGGCACACTGTCTTCTTTCTGAACTATCACCGGTAGGTGATGGGATAGGTGATGTCCCAGAAGTAGACATCATTTTTCTATGTGGTTATCTCAGCTGCCTTCATGGCCCTGACTTGTGGGGGGAACGTCAGCTTCCCTTGATTGTGGATCCTATAGCCTTTAGGCTCCAGGTAGTTTCTGAGTCTGTCTAGACTCAGTTTCCTTGTGTCAGGCTGTAGAGCCCTGGCAATAGCTCCTACCAGTGACTCCAGGGTTTCACCTCTCAGCCTCCAACTTAGGTCAGGTCTGTCCCTCCTCCTATGGAATACAACAGTCTCCATGATGATCCACATTAGGACAATATTTCTAAGCAATAGATGGGCTCTCATTTTCTTTATTGAAATGCTCCAGTGGCTTCCTGCTGTCCAAAGGAGAAAAACAAACTCTTGGATATAGTACAGAGATCATTGTGACCAGGGCAGGGTTGAACTCCAATGCCTTATCTTCCTCTCTCACACCTTCCTCACCCAGATTTCCTCAGGCAGACGGCTCTCATCTTCCTTAGCTCTTTCTTTGCCTTGGCAGAGTACAGCAAGTAAGGCACAGGTATCAAAAATGTCAGTAACAAAATCGATGATATTTTAAATCTCTTCTGAAAAGTAAACATCAGATGCTGGAACGATGGCTCAGTCAGGAAAGGGCTTGTCATGCAAGCATGAGGACACAAGATTGGCTCCCTGGTGGCCATGTAAAAAGATAACAGCACCACTCATTTGTATCCCAGCCAGTCCTGCCCAATCAGTGACCTCAGATTCAGTGAGAGACACTGTATCAAAAAAATAAGGTGAAAAACAATTAAGAAAGATGGCTGACATTGATCTTTGGCCTCCAGCTGCATGTCCATTCACGTGATCATGTTGTTGGGTGCACATGTGTGCATCACGCACAAGGACATACACACAAATAAAAATTCAGTGCCCTCAAATTCACAGTGGCCAGGTGTGGTGGCACATGCCTCGAAATTATCTGGTACTTGAGAGGCTGAGGTAGGTTGATGTCTGTTAGTACAAGGACAGCCTGGTCTACATAATTGATTTCAGGGTAATCAGGGCTACACTGTGATAACATATCTCAAAAAAAGAGAAAGAAAAAAAGAAAGAAAGAAAGAGAGAGAGAAAGAAAGAAAAAGAAAAAAAAACACAGCAAAGAAAATACCAGAATTTCACATAAATACAGGCTATGACAGGGCAGTTCTAAGCTACATTGGAAGCTAAAGGGAAAGGAAATGCACATTTTAATATATGTGCCTTTTGTGTGTTTTTAAGGAGCTAATTTAAATATTGAAAAGCAGACATACGAACATTCCTAATGTTAAGTTTCAGTATCTTATTTTTACCCAAACCAGAACTTGTTTTAATTTCACTTTGTTGGCTTTAATCGGAACAAACCCATCAGTCATGTTCTCAGAATCCAGTTCTGCAAATGAGCAATCCTCCTGTGCAGCTTCACTGTGGGTCCTGATGATGATGATACAATGGTGCCCTCTTTACTCAGAGTCCCTTTCTCCTGCCTGGGAGGGTGGGCAGGGACCTCTGAACCCAGGATTCCTGGGCTCTCCCTCCTAGTTCTCACCAGTTAATTGACTTAGGCCAATCCTTTAGCTTCACTCTATGTGCCTCAGTTTCTCCATCTGCAGAAAAAGGATCCCAAGGGAAGCTTTTGATTCAGAGGGTTTTGAGGCTTAACTGAGATTGCCCATGTAAAGACCCTGGAAAATGTGAGACCCTGAGTCCATTCTTCAAAGATTACAAAATGAGTCACTGTCATCCCTACCCTTCAAACCACACCTAAGTATCAGAAGCCTTCATGGCTGTGTTCAAGAAGTTGTCTCTTTCCTTTTCATGAGACACCCTGGACCCCTGTCTTACCCCAACCTCAATGTCTCTTGACCATACTTCAGTGTCCCAGTGTGCTTGTCATCTGTCTCTTTTAGTGCAATGAGTCACTCAAAAGTGGCAGCCTGGGCACCTCTGGGAAAGCCATGATTGGACTTGATGTGCTGTCACAGGTTCCCTGACTACTCTTAGAGCCCTGCTTTAGGACTGTTCTGTTATGAAGGAGAGAAAAGATGAAGTTTCTGTCCCAGTGAGGACACATTCTAGGTAAGTGGTTGACTTACATGAAGATAAACATCATAAAATTACAGGCCGGTCTATGGAATGTAAAAAATAAATTACAAGCCATTCTGGAATTCAGTCCTGGAAATGGTTATTCAGGAGGATGCTCTAGGTCTGCTATTGTACAAATCCCTCCATGTTTCCTGGAAACTAGAACAATCTAGTCCAGGGAGTCATGGTGCCTATGAAGGTGACCCCCTGGGATCTGAACAACATCTCAGGCCATACATGGGGGACCTTGAGATAAAGGTAATCACCCACCTTGAGTACCCTCATAGCCTGTAACGGAGTATCCACTGGATCTATTTGGGGGTTTGCTCATGACTCTTCATCTGAGGCTCACTTACCACCTCTTCTATTTGAAAGCAGAAAATCCCTCTAGACCAAAGATCTACTGCCTTCTTCCTTCCTCCTCAAAGAAATGTTCTGACATATGCAGGTATATAGGTATACATACAATCAGTTGCTGCATAATGACAGTTTTAGTCAATGACTGCATATATAGTGGTTCCATGGATTACTATAGAGTTGACAAATTCACGAATAGGCACAATAATGTCATAAAGTGATGTCTTTCTGGTGATGCTGGTATAAATGAATCTACAATGTGGACAGTATCATGTAAACACAACACACTGAATTATGCACAGGACTGTGATACTTGATAGTAGGTGGTTAGTCATTGTATTATATATTGACTGTGTGGTGTTTGTTTCATTATTTTACAATTTATTCCTTCTACTTAAGAAACAGCCTGCCCTGCTATACTGGAAGCACCCTGCAAGTCTTGTGTTTACTGATTCTCATGATTGGATCAAATGGGCACACTAAACTGAGTGATTGACATTGGCCCTCTGAGTTTGAATAAAGACACCATGTTTGTGCCATGATGGAAGTGACTAGTAACAGACTCTCTGAATCAATACCACCACCCTTAAGTGATAAGTGACTGTGTATGTGCTTGTTTCTACAAAGCCAGTTTGATACAGTCAGGAGAGGGGCTAGCTAGACACATTACCAGGAGGCACAGGCCCTTATTCTCCTGCACAAACCAAAGGTTCTGTCCATGGCAGAATTTCATCTTTTTTCCCCACAGAGAAGTTTTTGTTCTACCCTTAAGGTCCTTTGTCCATCAGGCCTATTCAGGATACCAAGGACAATTTCCTTTATTCAAAACCAATTGATTTTGTTTTGTTTTTTAATTTATTTATTAGTTCAAGTTAGGGAACACGCTTGTTTCACATGTAAGTCCCTTCTCCCTCTCCCTCCCCTCATCCCCACCCCTCCTTCCCCACCCCCAATCTACCCCCCACTCCATCCATCCACCATTCCCCAGGCAGGGTAGGGCCCTCAATGGGGGGCTCTGTAAAGTCTACCAAATCTTCCTGTGCTGGGCCTGGGCCCTTCCCCATGTGTCCAGGGCCAGAGTGTATCCCTTCATGTGGGATGGGCTCTCAAAGTCCCTTCTTACACCAGGGAAAAATGTTAATCCACTTCCAGAGGCTCCCTGGAGTGCAGAGGCCTCCTTATTGAAAACCAATTGATTATAAGTGCTAATCACTTCCACAAAATATCCTCAGAGCAACACCTAGGATGGTGTTTGGTTAAATAACAGGGCACTACAGCCTTGCCAGTTTGGCACAAAAATTAGCCATTGTATATCCTAAATTAGTTTACCGGCTCTGTGAAGGAAAAAGAATCTAATTAAGCCTCTTTATGCCTAGAAAACAAAAAGGCACTTGTTGCACAAGCCTGGTGACCTGGGTTCAATCCCCAGAACCCACGTAAAGGGAGAAAGAGAAAACTGACTCTACAGGTTGTCCTCTGAGACACACACACACACACACACACACACACACACAAACACATACACACTAATAATAATAATAATAATAATAAACAAATAAAAGAAAAATGAAAAAGAACTCATATATATTCAAAGTAATTTCCACTTATTTCCTCTCAATAGTTCCCTCAATTAATACCCTCTCCCAAACTGACATGAACATTTTCATCTCTTGTTTGGGGACAAGGGCTTCTAGGTGGCAGATAAAGGGTGCATGGGTAAAAATAAAAGATGAGTCTATTTCTTCACTATCATGTGTATCAGAGAGCAACTTCCCATAGAGCCCCATTCCTGGAACTTCTTTAGTGAGTGATATCTCCTTCTGATACACTCACACAATAGTTCATGTCTCCTCCCTTACTGTTCCCTCTCCACTCACCTACCTATCCACTTTAAATCACTATTCATCCATCCACTCACCCATCCACCTATCTGCACCTGTACTGTCCTTCTACTTTCTTTTGGATAACCATATATCTGCTTTCTATGCATTCATCCATCTATCCATCCAGTCACTATCCTATCTATTCAAACACTCTTCCATTCATCCACCCACCCATCTCTTGATCCCATAGACATCTACAGATATTTACTAAATGGTTACCATGATGCAGCCACCATGCTTGATACCAAAGATTCAATTAAGAGAAACAGAAACAGTTTCTGCCTTAAGACATCTCACTGTCCAGAAGGTAGCTATCAATGCAGACAGCTGCAAGATTGCAAATGAGATGACTCTTCTAAAAGAAAGGTTATGATGCCATGAAGCCTACACTGGAAGACTCAAGTTGGGGGGTCAGGGAAGACTTGGCTTTAGCTGAGGTGCATAGGATGAGAGTGGACTGAGAGAAAGCAGAGAGGGGGACCTATGAGTTCATGGACAGGGGGAACAGTGGTGTGGAGAGCAGATCAGCCCAGGGGAGGCTGTGGCACGTTTAGGGCTATCTTGGGAATCCGTAGTATTTTTTCTCAAAACAATCAAAGCATTTTAAGGAGTGGAATGAATGGTGGAATATGTCTCTTGCAAAGGTAGATTGAAGGGGGAAAAGATACGGAGAGGAGACCACACAGAGGCTGGGATAATTAGCTGTTCTTGAATGTTTTGTTAAAAATATGGTGTCAATTTTTTGGAATCAATATTTTCTCATGTAAATAATGGCTTGTTTTTTGTATTGAGAGATATTTAATGTATTTTGAATTTTGAGTGTTAAAATTGGGAGATGCAAGGTGGGTAACAGTACATGGGAGATGCTCTGTGGGGATGCTATGTCTGGCTTTGTATATATTCCTGGAGGAAAGACTGTCAGATTAATTTCTTCAGAGCCCTAAATCCAGTGCAGGCCTTGCAGACACCTGATGACTTTGAGATAACCAAGTAATGAAAGAAAGGGGAGGCTTCCTGTCTATTCCCTACCCTTTTTATGAAGGGGGCTGAGTTTTGCAGACAGCATTTCCTTCTACTTCCATGGCTCCTAGTAGGGCTAAGCCGAAAGTAGGTGCTGGTGGAAGATGAGGGAGACAGAAGTGAGAAGCTAAACATTGCCCTCTCCTTGCTGCTATGCATGGAGTCTCCAGTAGGTGCTATTCCTGCTTTGCAGTTTTGGTTCTCTAGGTTGCTCCTGGTCATTCTTCCTCTCTCTGTCTTCATAGACTGGGGTAGTAGCACCTTTCTGTTGTTGCTTAATAGGGTTGCCTGGTTATCCTGTTCTGTTTCTCTCAGCTGTCCTGTCACCCATGGAACCAGAGGAGCAGTCCCCTATGTTCAGGTGCCTCAAGAAGAAGGCTTATTCTTCCTTACTGATGAATACAGCTTTTCCTCCCCAGAATTCCTGGGTAATTCCCCATCCACACACTGACTGCTGTTAGAAACTCCATTAGGACAAACATAGAACTTACTATTTGCACTGAAATAAAGATGCTGTCATTCTTCTGGGAAGTAAAGGGTAGGTAAGCATGTTGGGGGAGAGAATAGATGAGATTGGGAAGAGGAAGTATTCCTAACAGTAACTCCCAGTGACTGGACTGCCACTGTGCATTGAAGGCCTTGCAGACATTCACTGTTCTTAAGAGAAGTCCCATTGCCCTCACTTTACAGATGAGTGAGCAGAGACTAGTAAGTGAAATTGAATCTCTGGCATGGTCCCCTCCAGAGCACATGACATTCTGTGCATCATAGCCAGAGAGGTGCCATCACAAGCAAATGGATTTTTTTTTTTTTTAGTTACGTATATGTATTAGGCATCATGGTACATGCTTGTAATCCCAGTACTGAGGCTGAGGCAAAAGGATTGCCATTTTGACATGATCTTAGCCAGGACTTATCTCAAAAAAACGTAATGTGCACATATTTAACAATTTGCATATAAACATATTAATAATTAGTAAGCTTAATAATATTTAAAAACCTATCCAACCAGGACTTGCTACTCAGCAGTGGAAATGTTGTATCCTTAATGTCTAAATAAGCTCAATGATGTCTGTGATATTCCACTCTGAGATTAGAGGCAAGATGTCAGAGATTGCACAACCAAGGGTCTGTGTGACATCCATGAACACTCAGATATCACACTCATTGTCACTTTAACAGTGGCACAGAGCTACATTTTAGGGGACTTGTCACAGTAAGATCCTGTGCCCGATTGTCCAGGAGACCTTGTCTTTCTTACAGGTCACAGAGCAAACACTGTGAGAAACAAACCAATTACATGAAGAAAGAGGACTGAACAGAGAGCAAAAAGGGTCCTTGTGGTGTGCACGGTAGAGAAGCCAGACAGGAAAAGCCAAGAAAATGAGTCTCAAAGGCCTTTGAAACATTTAACCTTTCCATGGGAGGACTCTGTGAGGAAACCTACCTAGGAGTTTAGTATTTTCAAAAAGCCCTTTGATAAATGTGAAGAGCAGAAAACTATTATTGAGAATAACCTGGACCAAACAGAGGCAGTACCATGGTCCTTTTCAAGGAGGTGGGGAGACGGCTCAGTGGTTAAAGCTTGAGTTTGGCACATAAAGGCCAATCACCTGTAATCCTTATGTTGGAGTGATGGAGACAGGAGGATCAGTGAAGTTCACCCACCATTCAGCCCAGATGAGTCTGTGAGCATCAGATATAGTGAGAGACCCTCTCTTAAAAAGTAAGGCAGAAAGCCATAGGTGCCAGCCTCTGGCCTCTACACAGATGGTCATACGTGTGTGCACATCTGCATACACACATGCAGTACATGATTGTGTACCCATATAAACACCACACACACACACACACACACTCCTTAAATGAAATGAATCTGTTTTTGCATGTGATGTGTTCTTGACACTCCTCTGCTGCAGCCTGTTATTCTCTTTGTGGCCAACTAACAGTGTGGCCAGGTGATGTGGTCTGATTTCCAAGGCTGCACCATAAATCTATCATACACGTCTGTCCTGCTACCTAGAGATGCTTGCTCTTGAGCCCCAGCCATCATGACATGACAAATCCCAAAAGAGTCCATGTAAAGAGGACACACATAGATATTCTGGCCAATGGTCCACAGCTGGTCCAGTTAACAGCCAGCTGATCTCAACCACTGGATTCATAAATAATGATACAGCCAGATATTCCCAGCCTCAGCCACTGAGTTCCCCCAATTGGTTGATCTTCCCAGCTGAGTCTCCAAGATTAAGAGAAGAGGCAAGTGTACCTGAAGTGCTTTATCTGAACTCTTGTAACAGAGTAGAGTTTACTTTGGGACCATGACAGTCCTCCAGCTTCAGGCTATGTGAGGCCTGCTTTCTGCTCCAAACTCTGTTCTTGTACAATGGGCACAATATCCCTTAGTGTGCTCCCGTAACCACTATTGTGGATCGAATGTGAAATATCCTAAATGGACTCATGCGCATGAATACTAGGTCCCAAGATAATGATTGTGTTTCAGAAGGTTGTGGGACCTTCAGGAGGTGGAACCTCTGTAGAGTGAGTGGTTTCTTAGGTCCTGCAGCCTTGGCCTACTTCCTGCCCATTCTCTGCTTTTTGACTTGAGTTACAATGTGACAAGTTGATCCAATCACCTAATACCACATTTTCTCCACCATGATGGACTGAACCTTCAATCTGCCAGTCAAAACAAACACTTCCCCTATTTTTCAGAAATTTTGTCATAGTAACTAGTACACTGATGCCCCCCTCCCCCCAACAATAACCACCTTACTTTGGTCAACCAGAGGAACCAGGCTGACCCCAAGGTTTCTCCAGCCACATGAAGCTTGAGCAGTGCTATAACCTTCTGAAGCAGCCTTTTGCATTCTGATAGGGGATCCTTTCTTTTTATGACTGTTCTGCTTCAATGTTTGAGCCCGAGATTACTGACAGCTCTTCAGGATGTAGGGCGTGAAGCTGCCATGAGTTGGGGACCTCTCCCAGTTTAGTCTCAGCCAAAGCAGGGCTCTTCGAGCTGTCTGTCACAGCCACATCCTCATGAGTGTGCAGATAGTAAGTTGGACTGCACAACACCTAGAAGACAGCCCTTGAGAAGTTGTCCCTAGCATCGTGGACAATCCGTCACCAACAGTGTTTGGAGAGTCTCTGGAGAACTGACATCCTTGATAAAACACACTCAAGTGCTATTCTCTTCCACATACGCCGATTAAAGAAGGCAAGTCTGGATTTGGGGCATATCGTTCTGTGATGGCAAAACACTATCTTTTCTTTATGAATAATAGAAGACACTTGGCTTGCTCATAATTTTTTAAAAACTGTAGTCATAGTAACACGTGTGTTGCCTGTTAATATGAGATCTACCACCCGCTTCTTAAAGACAACAGCTTAGTTTTACAATGTGTTCTTATGCCCCCAACAGAGCAATCTCTATTAGATTTGCAACTCAACCATAGTAAGCTACAGGAAAAAAATTGACTTTCCAACTAGTGAGATTCCTGGCTACAACCCTTGCGGGGTGACATAAAAGTTTAGAACGAAAGAGACAAATTTTCCATGAAAAGAATCATGGGGGATTGTGTACAACCAGAGTGAGGAGTGTCTGCCCATATAAGCCACTCTCCAAAGGACAGACAGAACTCAGCTTTCAGGAAAAGCACTCAAAACATGAGAGAGACATTCCAGGTGTGTCTGAGCCCAGGTGTGAAGGTGGCCTTGCTTCACATCTGTGAAGGGAGAGGAAAGAGCCTTTTGAGGAAAGAGAATCCAGGCATCCCAGTATCTTGTTCACTAGAGAGAGTGGTATAATGGAGAGTTGGTGGTCCTTCCATTGGGTGAGTTCTTATGACCTCTCCAAGGTTTTATGATAAATTATTATGAGAACTAAAGTGGATCCAATCTACTGTGTGTGTTCCTATGGAGCCTTTGGCATGCAGGCTGGGTGGAGACAGGCACACGTTGCTCAGTTGAAAACTTCGGACTCTGTCAGTATCCAGTCAATGGGCCTTGGTTCTAGAAGCATTTGTCCATTCACACTTTGTATATGTTAAATAAGTATTTTCATTCAGAAATATATGCATGAAGAAGAGAGAGCTTCACTCATGATGCAACAGGACTCTCATGGGAGAGATAAAAAGCAACAGAAAGATAAATCACTCAGGTAAGGAGATGGTGTGTGGGTGGGGGGAGGGTACTGACACTGGGAGCACAAAGACATCCTCTTTGAGGAGTGATCTTGCAGAAAATCTGAATTATATTCTGTAGCTATGAAGAAGATGTGGGAAACACCGAACTGAACTGGAATCCAGTTGCAGAGAAGGAGGAGTAATGAGCAAAGTGTACAAGACCAGGCTGGTGAAACCCACAGAAATAGCTGACCTGAACAAATGGGAACTCTTGGCCCCCAGACTGATCACTGGGAAACCAGCATGGAACTGATCCATGAATGTTGGTGTTAGTGAGGAGGCCTCAGAAATCTATGGGGCCTCTTGTAGTAGATCAGTACTTATCCCTAGCATAAGAATGGACTTTGGGAGCCCATTTCACATAGAAGGATACTCCCTCAGCCTAGACACATGGGGGAAGCGCCAAGACCCTATCCCAAAGGATATGACAGACTCTGTAGACCTCCCCCCCATGGAAGACCTCACTCTCCCTGGGGAGCAGAAAGGGTGTGGGATAGGTAGGGTGTTAGTGGGAGTCAGGGGGAGAGGAAACTGGGATTGACATGCAATACAATCTTGTTTCTAATTTAAATAAAAAATAAAAATGGAGGGGAAAAAAGAAGATGTGGGAAATAGAGCTCCAGGCTTGAGGAACAGCAAGTTCCAAGGCTGGAGATGGGGACAGCCCTGATGATTTAGAGACTTGCTTGACTGCAGAATAGTGTCTCTGTCTATGTCTCTCTCTGTGTCTGTCTCTGTCTCTGTCTGTTTCTATCTCTCTCGGTCTCTGTCTCTCTCTGTGTGTCTCTCAGTCTGTCTGCTTTTTAAAAAATTCCCTTTCTGCCTCTCCCTCTCCTGCCAGTCTGAGCAGCTGCGCGCTCAACCCAGGAGTCGGCAGCTCTCCATGGTGCTGACTTGGATGATGGGTCCCAGGCTTCCACCCTTCATTAGAGACCAAAGATGGATGGTGGTGTTTTCCCCTGAGCAGCCAATCAGCAAGGACTCTTCATCTGCTGCAGCAGGTAGAGGATCCTCCCTCTCTGTAGCCTTTGGTCATGAGAGCAGCTGCCTTTCCACCCCCTCATGCAGGAACACTTAATCCTGCCTTGTCCGGGCCCATATGGCCTCTGCGGGGGCTGGAGCAGGAGGTGCTTCCTGGTCTCTGGACTGCATCGAAGCAGATTGGAAGAGGATTTATTTCTCCTGCTCCAGTGGTGCAGAGCGGCTTCCTGGTGTGTGTGTGTGTGTGTGTGTGTGTGTGTGTGTGTGTGTGTGTGTGAGAGAGAGAGAGAGAGAGAGAGAGAGAGAGAGAGAGAGAGAGAGAGAGCCCTTCAGGAAATACAGGCTCTTTCTCCATGGAAACTCTGCAGAATAGTGGCAAAATGTCTCACTTTATTCCCCAAAGGTTGAGAGAGGATAGAGGTAAAATGATCTGAAGTGAAATGGTGATCTTGGGAGAAAGTGTAGCTTGGTTTCTCTTCTCCAGTACAAGATAAAAATTGTCTTCTCAGACTTATTTATAGAAACATAAGGGGTCTTGGCAACTGAGCACTGTGTACAGACCAATAACTTAGAATTTGGAGTGGTTTTTAGGGTCAGATTCTGTCCTGGGTGCTTTACATGCATTATTTGGTACTGTCCTCGAATCCTAACAGAGTAGGGTCCACTTGATGGTTGAAGAAGATGGTTGAGGCAACTGAGGGATCACATATACCTCCCAATGTAGGGCCATGAGCATGTGTGTGCACACAATACAATACATGTTTGGCTGACTGCAGAACTTAAGACACTTTCCTGTGCAGTTTCTTACTCTGCCTTGGAAGCTGAGCTGATGTCCCTGTAGCCAGTTGTCTTGATGACCTATGAGAGACTTGAGCAGATGGCAGGGCTTGAGTTGGCAGATCTCAGGATGACACCCAGGCCCTCACCTTGGACACCCCAGAGGACACTTAGAGAAAAGGATTTTGAAGTTCTTTAACCCAGGAAAAGACCATCTGCTCAGTGATCAAAATCTTCAAGTTTCTCCAATACTCTTGGGCATCAGGGGTTAAGGAGACCATGTGTCCAATGTCTTATTTGTCCAGAGAGAGCAGAGTTGTGTCTGAAAAGAGGAATTTCTCTGAGTGCAGGAGGCCCTGCTCACTGCAATAAGGCTGTAGCCCAACTTCAGCACTGTGCAAATGGCTGGTGCTCTTCCAATGTTTTGTTTTGCCGTGTGGCGTTTGAACTTAGGGTCTTGTGCACTCTAGGCATGATCCTTTGATCACTGAGTAGATTCCCAGCCTCTTTGCCTTCAAAACACAATGTCAGTTTCCAATTTCAAACCAGATACAATTAATGGACTTTGTTTCCATGCCTTTAGAGTCAGGTTCAATACTCTAAGTACAATCTATGGTTGTTTGAATGAGAAATTATCCCCATGGGCTAATGTGTTCCAACACTTGGTCCTCAGTTGATGGTGCTGTTTGAAGAGGTGTAAGAGATCTGGCCTTGCTGGAGGAAGGACATCAGTAGGGTTGGGCATTGAAAGTACATAACCTCTTTCCAATTCAGTCTTTCTGTTTCATCTTTGCAGTTGGAGATGTGATCTCTCAGATTCCTGCTCCTGCTGCCATGCCTACTGCTGGCAGTCATCCCTCTCTGCCATGATGAACTTCTTAGCTCTCTGAAACCATAAATCAAAATAAACATTTTCTTCTATAAGTTGCCTTTGGCCATGGTATTTTATCACAGCAACAGAAAAGCAATTCACACACAACCCTTCTAGAAGAGGCTTAGGAGGCTCAGCAGGGAAGGATTCAGAAATGAGTTGAGCTTCTGCAACTTGGATGTCCAACTTTGTAAGCATGAATTTAGTCACACTTCTAACTTTCAAATAAGAGTTGGCTGGGTCGTTTACTTGTCATATTTTAAAAATGATCTCAGAAAATGAAAAGATGTGGAGCTTTTGGATCATTTGTATTAAGAAACAAAAACCTTTATGCAGACTCAATTCTAAACAGTCAAGCAGTCAAGCAGCTTCCTCAGGCTTGAACTAGAACCAGAAATATGATCAGCCTGCTAGTAGGTAAGGTTCAGCTGTCACTACATGGGATGGCTGCTGACAGCTGGTCCAGCACACTGGCATTTTCTCATGTGTGGCTGGGGGTGCAGGGCACTTACTGGTTTAGATTCCTGCACCAACCTCGTGTGTGTGTGTGTGTGTGTGTGTGTGTGTGTGTGTGTGTGTGTGCGCGCGCGCGCACATGTGCACACATGTGTACACACACAGGCACAAGCTCATATGGAGGTCAGAGGTCAGTGTCAGCTGTTTTTTTCAATTGCTCTCCATCTTTTTGAGAGGCCCTCTCACTGAACCCAGAGCTCACTGTGTTGGCTAGACTCACTGCCTAACAAACTCCAATAATCCTCCTGTCTCTGCCTCCTTGGTACTGGGATTTCAGGCATGTGATTCTATACTCATCTTTTAGCATGGGTGGTGAGGACTAAACTCAAGTCCTCCTGCTCATGGAGAGATGGACACAGACACTTGGAGCTTGCTGTAGGGGTGAGCAGAACCTTCTTTTATTTCAAGAACCCCATTTACTTGTGTGTCAATCAGCACTAACATACTAGAGCAGAAATGCCTGAGTTCCACAGAAGGACAACATGACAGGCACTATGCACAGCCATAGGATCTGGGAAGACCTCTAGTGGGCTTGCTGCTTGTGTGGCTGATGTTGGATCTGAAGTCACTGCAAGCCGGCAGTGTGATTGCTGGATGAGCACTCAGAGAGAGCAAAAGACAAGCTGGAATCATGGAGATAGCTGCACCCTATGGTGTGCAGAGCTGGCTCATACCAGCTCTGAAGAGTTTATTATTAAATTCCAGAGTTTCTCCAATACAACTGTTAAACATAGCCATTATTAAAAAATTATATTAGGTAAGCTTGAAAGTAAATAAATCACATTAAAAGCAGCAATGGTAAATACTTTAAACTCTTCACTTCCTGATTATTTTGCTAGGTCTCATTGCCTATGTGCTTGAGTTTATTTTTATGTGCTACCTCTGAATGGGGGAAAACAGCACAACACATTCTATTGCACATTCCCCTCAGATCCATGAATGGTGGTATCAAATCGGTGACTTGCAGTTAACCCCAATAAGAGCAGTTATACCAGAGACACTGGCAAATACAATGAATTGGGGATTGACTTATTTATTATTCCACTGACAGACACATTTAAAATGGTCTGGCAAGATGGCTCAGTGGATAAAGAAAGGTGCTTGCTGCCAAGTCTGATAAACTGATTTTAATCTCTGGCACTCACACTGTGAAAGGAGAGAACTGAACCCTGTAAGATGTTATCTGACCTCACATGTGTGTCATGGCATGCACATCTACACAGACAGACAGAAAGATACATACACACATACAGGAATACACAGATAAGTAAATGCAATGCTTTTAAAAGGGAAAGTAATAAAGAAAATGTTAGTCAATCAAATAAAAATTTTAAGAAATTCAAAGAATCAGAAAACTTTGTAGTCATTATATAATGAGTAAAGGAAATATCTGATGGAACTCCAAATTATCCTTTCAATTTAGACAAGAAGGAGCTTACAATGTTGACAAAATAATAAAGTTCTAATATATATGTCTTTCCCTTTTGTCTTATTAAAAATAAATAAAAATACCAATCAGTGTTCATATTGGAACTGTCCCTAGAGATCTGGCTGTTACAAATGCATCAGAGCTATTGACCGGGTTCCACAAGGACTGTAGGATGTCTGGGCATGCTTCTTGCTGTCTCTAATCTTGGTGACACATGATTTGAGAGGAAATCTTTTGATACAGAGCTAAACATATACTTGGCCTAAAATAAGAATAAGGGGTTGAGAAGATGGTTCAGTCCATGAAGTTTCTGCTGTGCAGGATTAATCCCGATCTTCAGCAGAAATCTGGGCATGTTGTGTGTATTCATAATCCCAGAACATAGGGAGGCAGAGACAGGAGGCTTCCTGCAGAAATTTGGACAGATAGTTCAAGTGATTCTGTGTACTTTAGGTTCAGTAAGAAACTCTGCCTCAAAACAAATCAAACAAGGTGGAGAGTAATTGAGCAAGACACCTGTTGTCAACCTCTGGCCTCCAAAAACATGTATATAAGCACACACACACACACACACACACACACACACACACACACACACACACACACACACACACACACAGGCACGCACGCACACACGCACAAAAACATATACACAAACTTATACCACATCTATGCCTACACCCACCCACATAGGAAAACACCCAAGGAGACCTGGACAAGATCTGGATGAGGTACAATCCTGTCAGTGCCCCCACCCCCACACACACAGCAGAAAGGGGAGTTAGCAGTTGGGAGATGTGATGTTATGTGTGAAATGTGACATTGCATTCTATCTTTCACCTGACCTGAGAGAAGGTGCCATGCTTCTTCTCTCCTTCCTACCCCTGTGACAATTTCTCTTGGAGTGACCTTGAGCTGGAAAGAATATAAAGGGGATTCTGAGGACTATAGTTCCCACTGAATTAAACTGACATAACACCACACGGCTTTCATGTCTCTAAGACTGGAAACACGACTGGGATGTGGACTTATGTGTGAGGCTGCTGTCCCAAGGCCAGGTGGATCCCAGGATTGTGTGTTGTCTGTTGTCACACATCATGCAGGTCATACATGTCTGTGCACACCCCTGATAACCTGGTTCAGAGATCCAGAGCCTAAGTTATCCCTCTTAGAAGATGCTTTTTTATTCTTGCCCTTGCTTCCATTCCATCCTTGGTGGGGAGAGATGGCTAGGATCAGGGAGGAGCTTTTGGTTCTTTGAAAGGAAAGCTATATTCCATTCATTCACCAAACACTGAGCTAGGCTACACATGGGACCCTGAGAACCTTGAGATGGATCCAAGCAATCCCACTTTCAAGGTACTCACTGCCTAAGAAGGACAGGAGGAGAGGCTCGGAAGTATGACATCAAGCACTCCAGGCAGGTTA